>NC_046384.1:28759084-28860465 GCF_011125445.2 Fundulus heteroclitus
AGTCTGTAGTTCTGCTGAGGTGTTCAGAAAGACCAGGTGGCTTGTTTAAACTGGACAGAAAATAAAGAAAAATCAAATCTTTGTTCTTCTTAATTAAAAGTAACATTGGTTATGCTGCTGTCACATTTCGACCCCCTGAGCTGCAGAGATCAAAAACGCTGTATGGGAAAATAAAACAAACAAAAACAAAACATTGCACATCGCCCCCATGGTGAAACATGATAGTAGCAGCATCATGCTGTGGTGATGCAGTTTATTAAAGGAAAAATAAGATGCTTCCACGGAGTCCTAAACCCAGATGTCCGAAACATTTTATTATTTTCATTTGGAGGAGAAAGGAAGCCATGCATTGTTTTTTTTCTCAAAATTTTTTTTACTTCATACTATAATATGCTAATTGGTGTTTGTTTGCCACACAACATTCAACTACAGTTGAGTTTGACAGTGATGAATACTGATTTTAAGGCATTGTGTATAATCTGCTCATCCAACTTGATTCTAGTGAAATGTATTAAACCCTAGAGGTATAATGAATACATTTATAAAACACTGTATGTAAACCTATGTGCTGCAGAGATTAACTTGACGAAAGTAGTTGTCAACAGCGGAGCTGAAAGCTGACTCACTGCTAAAAGTCTGCATGTGAATGAGAGTGAATAGTTCAATGTCACATCCTCTTTATATAACGGAGAGATTGACTAAAACCCTGAAGTAGCTGTTATGTAATGAGCGCTGCTTCAGAATGAACTGCCTTGTTGCCAGGCCCTGCAGAAACAAAGCAAAAAGCAGCCATTACTCCTGCTGTATGGAGCAGAGAATAAAGGAGCAGGCAGTTGACAAATGCTCACTTCCACAAGTGGCCATTGTCTTCTCAGTAAGTGCCTATCACAGCTGAAGATGTGTTGGTGGCGAAAGCCGAGCATTACAATGCAGAATAGGCTCCGTTTGTTTGTGTTCAGACAGCCGCCCACTCTGTGCTTCATTACCAGGGAAAAATGAGCTGAATAATGTAGAAAAACACAAGCTGGGGGATCATCAGCCCAGGTCTAAGCTGTGATTTAGGGCCAATGCAAATCACCAGAAGCAGCAAGTGGGCTGAAATGACGATGGGCCAACAGCTGCAGGTGCATCTGTGGGTCTGAGTTATTTTTACTGTACAATAATGATAGCAGAAATGGGTTGTTTTTTATGAAATGTGGTGTGGCTTCATAGCCACAAGGTTACCAGTTCAGTCCCTTTCACTGAGGTTTGCTTTTCGTCTCTCAGCCAGGACGAGCTTCCCTCCTGAGGTTAAACTGGATAATTAAGGACATTTCTCTTGCCACTCTGCCATGAAGGACACGTTTATGGGGTGCGTGTCAATAAATTCTTCCAACTGAACTGTGGATCTCTACAGCTCCTCCAGAATTATCAGGGACCTTTTGGCTGCTTTTCAGATTAACACAATGTAGACCTTTGAAGGAAATAGCGACAAGTCTAACTCTTCCCGGCCAGTAGGTGGAAAACTCATGCTGATTCCAACCTTCAACTTTCCTGTTAGCCAGCCGGCTGCCAGGTCCGATAGCATTAGCTAGCAACCTTTTAACAAACATTTAACCTACCAGTCCAGAAGGAAAGCGGAAACCTCCACGCAGCACCAATGCTCAAAAGCTAGACCGATGTTCACCCTCGTTTTGTTCTTTCTTGGTCCGCTTGAATTGAGAAATGTAATGACAACAAGAAGCCATTTCTCAGAGCAATCTCAGGGCAACTACGATCTGGCAATGCCTGAGCTCTGTCTCACGTGACTTCAACCTACTATTCCTTTTGGTACAGAATGCTTTCATGTCGACGTTGGCATGAAAACCAGAAGTAAATATTTACATACTTTGTTAAGAGCCAACGTACCCTGTCGGTGGTGAAAGACCCTCGGTGGACCCAGCCCGTTTTACCCTTCAGGCGACCCCCACTTACATATTACTTTGGATGCAAGACGCATAAAACAGAAAAGTATACTTCAAGATATTTTATCTACTAAAGAAGGAGAAATGATTACAGACACATCAGCGCTGATTGCTCATTACACAAACATTATAAAGGAGTTTAGGTTCACACCCATGCAGGGGCCGTATACTTGCAAACTGTGTCATCAGTAGAGAAACTGACACCTCCGGGGTGTTATCTGGTAGATTTGTGCCATATCCTTGTGTCCGGTGCTATCTAAGTGTGCCATGAAGTTCTGGGTTAAGCAGTTCGTTCCACTGACCTAGTTGATATCTTAACAATTCTGTACCTGTCAAATTTATTAAACAATTATTTATATACTATACATTTATTTTTCAGTAATAATTACTTTTACTCTGCACCACTCTAGATGTTCTGTGGATGTATTATTTTTGAAAAATGTAAGTCTTCAAGGTGGTGTTTAAATCCCTGTAATGTCAGTTAATGCATTTTCAGCAACAACAATTGTATTTGAAGTGCTTTGTCACCATCTAATTGTCAGTCTCCAATTATGCCGAAAGGGACATTTCTCCTGCAGGAACCTTTTAAGGAACTGGGTTTATTCTCTGGGGTAGTGTTTTGTAAACCTTTTGGAAAGGGCCTCTCCTCATTTGTTCACCTGGCAGGCGGTCTATTTGCCTGGGAAGCACAACCAGGTAGCAAACTCTATCACGGCAGGTACTTGCTCCGGGAGAATGCCAGTCTCCATTTGAGCCTTTTGTTGCAGACAGACCTCAAGTGGCTGTCATGCAAGACAGCCACTTGAGGTTATTGTTTCAGCTAAGAAGGTTGGTGAGCTACATGCTCTATTTGTCAGTCCTTCATGTCTCAAATGGAGTACGGACAGTTCTAGAGTTATCTTGTGGCCGAACACTGCATTTGTGCCGAAGGTGTTGTCCCATTTGTAACCAGCTGTTGATGTTGGCTCAGTTTCAGCCTCCATCAGGTGTGACTGGAAATGGGTCTAATTTATTATGCCCAGTGAGGGCGTTGGAGGCAAACGTTGCTGCTACTACAGGTGTGAGACATTTAGATCATCTTTTTGTCTGTTATCCAAACAGCATCTCTCATTGGATCGTGGACATCATCAGCCACGCCTACAGTGCGGGACACTGTCCCCTGCCGGTCGGTGTGAAGGCCTACACTATCAGGAGTGTCTCTGCTTCCTGGGCAGTTATGATGGGAGTTCTGCTAGAAACCCTATGTGCTGCTGTATCATGGGCTTCCCCAAGCACTTTCACCAGGTTTTACAATGTCAACGTGGCCACCCCTCATCCTTTGGGCCAGATTCTTCTACAATGATCTGTAATGCCATCTTATGACGTGACAGACTCCAGCTCCTTATTAGGAATTAGTTTAATGCTTAATTACTCCGAGATGGAGTTTGTTTTAACTGTGCTGGATATTTCTAATGTGTGTGCATGCATTTCATAAGTGATTTTGACTGTGTTGTTTTTGGGTTGGTGATAAACTGGCTCCGCTGAGAGCCGATTTTCTCTTCTCTTCCGTTCTTCATCTTTGAGCTCTTTGTCTACATGTTCTTTGAAGCCTTTTGTTAAAACTGCGGGCCCGTTCCTACTCCATTTTACCACGGCCCGTCTCACCCATCCGGTTCAATGATTTGGCAGCAAGGGAAGAAACAATGATCAGAGACCAAACACTTAAAACATGAATATATTTATTAGTGCTGTCAAACGATTAAAAATTTTAATCGAGATTAATCGCAAATTAATCGCATATTTTATCCTTTTATTTCTAGTGTAATAGCCTGTTTGGGCATTTTAATATGCAATTTTGCAATAAATGACACTAATAAAATACATGCTTGTACAAAAAATATTTTTATTTTGTTATTTTTCAAGCACTTTTCAGAATTGGAATGAAAACATCCTGGTGCCAAATGTTAAACTCTGGACTATAATGGCTATATGACTAATCATGATGCCCTGATGTTTACACAGTGTGTAAACAAATGTGTTAATAAATACCTGTTTTCATGCCGATATATTTTTTTTGCCTCTTAAACAAAGATAGACATGGTATTATGCATAAACATATAAATTAATAAAAATTGTACATTTCAATAAAGTCATAAGTTTTGTTCATTTTCTCTCTCTCTCTCTCTCTCTCTCTCTCTCTCTCTCACACACACACACACACACACACACACACACACACACACACACACACACATCTAATTCTGAGCTTTCACACCAACAACAATAATTTCTTTGAATATTTTTGCTTGCTGTTTCAATCCATATTCATAGAGTTTAAGCCTGGAAAAAGGTTTTAAATTTATAGGTCATTCCAGTCTTACACTTTGCTTGCAACTGGGCAGGAGCTTAATACCCTTGAAAGAGACTGTTTAGCAACTGAATAGTAACTCCAGGTACTTCGTTTGGCAACGTGATTCATCCTTGGTTTGTCAAATACAGAGACAACAAATTATTAAGCATTAAAGTACGGTTTATGGGTTGGGGTTTCTGCAATGTTATCAACGTGTAAAAGCTCACCTTCAAAACCAATCTCTGCTTAAAATGGTGATCTGCACCATGTAATCTACTTTCAGCAGTTATCACCGGTTATTGCTCCGCTGCAGAAACTGCAGAAAATACGTGCAGAGTTGCTCTGTCTGCCTTTACTACCGTCGGCTCCTATGGCGGAGGGATATTTCAGCTGGATACATTCAAATGTAGTGCAGGCAGGTCTTATAATAACACCTGTTTTGTCACTTATGTTAGAGCCCAAATAAGCGATTTCACTTTCAGAAACCTGCCCAAAAAAACCGCAACCCGTGACTCATGAAATTTAGAAGCGCTTTTGTTGGCAACAGTTAGCGCAGCGCGGGTCTGTTTTGCTACAGTTCTCTAGCACTCTTGAAACTACGGAAAGCGCCGAGGGTAAAAGAAACACAGTCCGGAGAGCGCGGCTGGGGGAAAAACATTAGGGAACGGTGTGTGTGTTTTGACGCGCGATTAACGGCGACAAAAAAATTGTCGCCGTTAAAATGGGTTTACGTTAACGCCGTTAATAACGCATTTAACTGACAGCACTAATATTTATTACAATTTGGAATTCCAAGTTGGGAGACAGCACGTACAAACTTATCAGCGACAAGCATAGCCTATTTCATCCCAACGTGCCTTCCACAAGTTGTCTCATCGTATAAACCCAAAACATGTTTTTTTTAACCCCTGGTGGGCTTCTGAGGGGGTTGGGCTAGCCCCCCTTTGGAGACATCCAGTCTCCAGCAGATATGTGCTTTCTGACAGTTCCAGGCATTAGATGTAAGTAATGGCCCCGGCCTGTTTCTTGGGAGTTGACTAAGATAACCTTCAGGGCCACGAGAAAGTTTTAAAAACCGTTAACTAATCTACAAAACTCTCATATATCTCCCGAGATGTTCTGCGCCTGGCACCATTTATTGAAGCCTGACTGCAGTCATTGTTCTGCAGAGAACTCCTCATCCCAGGTTACTGTGTTAAAGGTTAATATATGTCTAACACTAAAATACACTATTATCATATAAATGATTATATAACACTTTGTTCAACAGTGAAACCGCCTCCTGATCAAAGCCTGCCCTGCACTAGACATGTGCACTAGATATGTCATTAGGACCTCATCCTCACGCGTCACACAAGATCGTAGGTCACATGTCGTCATAGTCGCCATCTTGAAAAGGTGCAAAGGCAGCTTAGCGTGCTGTGGAGTACAGAAGCGTTTCCCCATCTAGCTTCTGGTCTGTGTTCCAGTTATGTTCAAGTTATTTTATCTTTGAATGCTGCTATGTCAAAGTGCAGACTTCTTGAATGGGATGCTACCTCATTTAATCCATTTTGACTTGTTTTATTTTCATTTATTTTCTTTTGCATGTTCCTTGAGTAGCGAGTAGTGTTTCCTAGTGTCTTATTAAATATAATAATTGCTGTGACAGGGATTATTATTTTAACAAGCAATAACGTGTGAAATAGTAATTGTTTGTGGTTATTTGGTTCAGGAATTGAATGGTCTCTAAGCGCAAAAGAAGTACCTCTTTTTTAGTTAACAACTGACTTAACTGAGACATTTTTATTGGTTTGTGATAAAGAAGGGTTAAAACTCCATCCATCCATCCATCCATCCATTTTCCAAACCGCTTAATCCCTCATGGGGTCGCGGGGGTTGCTGGTGCCTATCTCCAGCGTTCACTGGGCAAGAGGCGGGGTACACCCTGGACAGGTCGCCAGTCTGTCGCAGGGCGGGTTAAAACTCCAATTGCAGTTAAAATTTGAGTTATCAATGTTTGCTGGATAAGTCTAGAAGCAGCTGGTAGGAACAATGGGAGGCTGAGGTTACTGGATATATACTGGTGGATATAATCCACTAGTATATATATATATATATATATATATATATATATATATATATGGATTTTGGGCGATAACTTTAAAGACTTCAGCTTTATCTTTAGCCATAATGAGTATTACGTTTGTAATAACCATAAAAACACACTCGAATCATATCGGCAATGGCCTGGTACAGGATGCTAGCATGAGCTACGCCAGTTAGCTCTTTGTTTTAAAAACAACCATGTGTAAGCATTACACAAACATTTCCAAATGACCATGTAACCTTTCCCTTTGGTTTCTCTGCCGAACCTGTCGGTGCCTCGTGTGAGTTCGTTCCACTTTGGCCATCCAAGGGGGATAACATTGAAAACACAGAACCGTTGGTCCTTCCAGCAGCGGACTAGCCTGCGGCTCTGCGGCTCTGCGGTCCCTATCTGCCCCTTGGGGCAGATAGGGACCCCAAATTACCAATTCAATTCAATTCAATTCAATTTTATTTATATAGCGCCAAATCATGAAACATGTCATCTCAAGGCACTTTACAAAGTCAAGTTCAATCATATTATACAGATTGGGTCAGATTATACAGATTGGTCAAAAATGTCCTATATAAGGAAACCAGTTGATTGCATCAAAGTCCCGACAAGCAGCATTCACTCCTGGGGAAGCGTAGAGCTACAGGAAGAGTCATCTGCATTGTACATGGCTTTGCTGCAATCCCTCATACTGAGCAAGCATGAAGCGACAGTGGGAAGAAAAACCACCCATTAACGGGAAAAAAAAACCTCCGGCAAGAACCGGGCTCAGTATGAACGGTCATCTGCCTCGACCGACTGGGGTTACAGAAGACAGAACAGAGACACAACAAGAGAAACAAAAAAGCACAGAAGCACACATTGATCTAGTAATCTGTTCTACATTAGATGGTAGTAGCGGGTGAGCCGTCTTCTCTGGATGATGTCACAGTTAACAGAACGCCAGACCAGGTGTACCTACTATGAAGAGAAAAGAGAGAGAACAGAAAGTTAAAGCAGAAATGACAACACATAATGCATAATTGAAGAACAGTAGAACTCAATATAGTGAGAAAATTAGATCCTGATATACTCCAGTAACCTAAGCCTATAGCAGTAAAACTATAAAGGTAGCTGAGAGTAACATGAGTCACTAGTTATAATTTTTGTCAAAAAGAAAAGTTTTAAGCCTAGTCTTAAAAGTAGACAGGGTGTCTGCCTCACGGACCAAAACTGGGAGTTGGTTCCACAGGAGAGGAGCCTGATAGCTAAAGGATCTGCCTCCCATTCTACTTTTAGAGACTCTAGGAACCACCAGCAGACCTGCGGTCTGAGAGCGAAGTGCTCTGTTAGGAACATACGGGGTAATCAGAGCTCTGATATATGATGGAGTTTGATTATGAAGGGCTTTATACGTTAGAAGAAGAATTTTAAATTCTATTCTTGATTTAACAGGAAGCCAATGAAGGGAAGCTAAAATTGGAGAAATATGATCCCTCTTGTTGATTTTCATCAGAAAACCAGGGCTTGCTCTACTCACACCCTAGAAACCGTGCGGTTTGATATCTCTAAGTTAAGTAGAATCTTTACTGGTGTCTCTTTGGGCCTGGTGGGGCTCCATGAAGCCTAAATCCTTGCAGCTAGGGTTAGGATCTTTGCTCAGGCTCATCCCAGAGGGCTGATTTTCACAAATGTCATTCAGGGGGTGACAATGAGTGGATTCTGTGAGTTTGGTGTCGCTGGAGCGTTTCGTCTTGGCATGACAGGGGCAGGAAGGGGTGGAAAAATGACCAAAAATGAAACTTTGACACCTCATAACTCTGAGACGTTTGGTTTAATCTGGCCCAAATTTGCTATGCAGCTTCCTGTGGTAAGGGTGCTACAAACCTGGAAGAGCCCATCTCTCAAAGACCTTCCATCTGTTAGTTGTTTTTGGACCGGTTATCAGGTTTGACGGCACAGCACGTGGCTTTCTCTCGGCCCCTGGGGCAGATAGGGACCCCAAATTACCAGGGCTTGCTCTACTCACACCCTAGAAACCATGCGGTTTGATATCTCTAAGTTAAGTAGAATCTTTACTGGTGTCTCTTTGGGCCTGCTGGGGCTCCATGAAGCCTAAATCCTTGAGCTAGGGTTAGGATCTTTGGCTCAGGCTCATCCCAGAGGGCTGATTTTCACAAATGTCATTCAGGGGGTGACAATGAGTGGATTCTGTGAGTTTGGTGTCGCTGGAGCGTTTCGTCTTGGCATGACAGGGGCAGGAAGGGGTGGAAAAATGACCAAAAATGAAACTTTGACACCTCATAACTCTGAGACGTTTGGTTTAATCTGGCCCAAATTTGCTATGCAGCTTCCTGTGGTAAGGTGCTACAAACCTGGAAGAGCCCATCTCTCAAAGACCTTCCATCTGTTAGTTGTTTTTGGACCGGTTATCAGGTTTGACGGCCCAGCGTGGCTTTCTCTCGGCCCCTGGGGCAGATAGGGACCCCAAATTACCAGGGCTTGCTCTACTCACACCCTAGAAACCATGCGGTTTGATATCTCTAAGTTAAGTAGAATCTTTACTGGTGTCTCTTTGGGCCTGCTGGGGCTCCATGAAGCCTAAATCCTTGAGCTAGGGTTAGGATCTTTGGTCAGGCTCATCCCAGAGGGCTGATTTCACAAATGTCATTCAGGGGGTGACAATGAGTGGATTCTGTGAGTTTGGTGTCGCTGGAGCGTTTCGTCTTGGCATGACAGGGGCAGGAAGGGGTGGAAAAATGACCAAAAATGAAACTTTGACACCTCATAACTCTGAGACGTTTGGTTTAATCTGGCCCAAATTTGCTATGCAGCTTCCTGTGGTAGGGTGCTACAAACCTGGAAGAGCCCATCTCTCAAAGACCTTCCATCTGTTAGTTGTTTTTGGACCGGTTATCAGGTTTGACGGCCCAGCGTGGCTTTCTCTCGGCCCCTGGGGCAGATAGGGACCCCAAATTACCAGGGCTTGCTCTACTCACACCCTAGAAACCATGCGGTTTGATATCTCTAAGTTAAGTAGAATCTTTACTGGTGTCTCTTTGGGCCTGCTGGGGCTCCATGAAGCCTAAATCCTTGAGCTAGGGTTAGGATCTTTGGTCAGGCTCATCCCAGAGGGCTGATGTTCACAAATGTCATTCAGGGGGTGACAATGAGTGGATTCTGTGAGTTTGGTGTCGCTGGAGCGTTTCGTCTTGGCATGACAGGGGCAGGAAGGGGTGGAAAAATGACCAAAAATGAAACTTTGACACCTCATAACTCTGAGACGTTTGGTTTAATCTGGCCCAAATTTGCTATGCAGCTTCCTGTGGTAGGGTGCTACAAACCTGGAAGAGCCCATCTCTCAAAGACCTTCCATCTGTTAGTTGTTTTTGGACCGGTTATCAGGTTTGACGGCCCAGCGTGGCTTTCTCTCGGCCCCTGGGGCAGATAGGGACCCCAAATTACCAGGGCTTGCTCTACTCACACCCTAGAAACCATGCGGTTTGATATCTCTAAGTTAAGTAGAATCTTTACTGGTGTCTCTTTGGGCCTGCTGGGGCTCCATGAAGCCTAAATCCTTGAGCTAGGGTTAGGATCTTTGGTCAGGCTCATCCCAGAGGGCTGATGTTCACAAATGTCATTCAGGGGGTGACAATGAGTGGATTCTGTGAGTTTGGTGTCGCTGGAGCGTTTCGTCTTGGCATGACAGGGGCAGGAAGGGGTGGAAAAATGACCAAAAATGAAACTTTGACACCTCATAACTCTGAGACGTTTGGTTTAATCTGGCCCAAATTTGCTATGCAGCTTCCTGTGGTAGGGTGCTACAAACCTGGAAGAGCCCATCTCTCAAAGACCTTCCATCTGTTAGTTGTTTTTGGACCGGTTATCAGGTTTGACGGCCCAGCGTGGCTTTCTCTCGGCCCCTGGGGCAGATAGGGACCCCAAATTACCAGGGCTTGCTCTACTCACACCCTAGAAACCATGCGGTTTGATATCTCTAAGTTAAGTAGAATCTTTACTGGTGTCTCTTTGGGCCTGCTGGGGCTCCATGAAGCCTAAATCCTTGAGCTAGGGTTAGGATCTTTGGTCAGGCTCATCCCAGAGGGCTGATTTTCACAAATGTCATTCAGGGGGTGACAATGAGTGGATTCTGTGAGTTTGGTGTCGCTGGAGCGTTTCGTCTTGGCATGACAGGGGCAGGAAGGGGTGGAAAAATGACCAAAAATGAAACTTTGACACCTCATAACTCTGAGACGTTTGGTTTAATCTGGCCCAAATTTGCTATGCAGCTTCCTGTGGTAGGGTGCTACAAACCTGGAAGAGCCCATCTCTCAAAGACCTTCCATCTGTTAGTTGTTTTTGGACCGGTTATCAGGTTTGACGGCACAGCGTGGCTTTCTCTCGGCCCCTGGGGCAGATAGGGACCCCAAATTACCAGGGCTTGCTCTACTCACACCCTAGAAACCATGCGGTTTGATATCTCTAAGTTAAGTAGAATCTTTACTGGTGTCTCTTTGGGCCTGCTGGGGCTCCATGAAGCCTAAATCCTTGAGCTAGGGTTAGGATCTTTGGTCAGGCTCATCCCAGAGGGCTGATTTTCACAAATGTCATTCAGGGGGTGACAATGAGTGGATTCTGTGAGTTTGGTGTCGCTGGAGCGTTTCGTCTTGGCATGACAGGGGCAGGAAGGGGTGGAAAAATGACCAAAAATGAAACTTTGACACCTCATAACTCTGAGACGTTTGGTTTAATCTGGCCCAAATTTGCTATGCAGCTTCCTGTGGTAGGGTGCTACAAACCTGGAAGAGCCCATCTCTCAAAGACCTTCCATCTGTTAGTTGTTTTTGGACCGGTTATCAGGTTTGACGGCCCAGCGTGGCTTTCTCTCGGCCCCTGGGGCAGATAGGGACCCCAAATTACCAGGGCTTGCTCTACTCACACCCTAGAAACCATGCGGTTTGATATCTCTAAGTTAAGTAGAATCTTTACTGGTGTCTCTTTGGGCCTGCTGGGGCTCCATGAAGCCTAAATCCTTGAGCTAGGGTTAGGATCTTTGGTCAGGCTCATCCCAGAGGGCTGATTTTCACAAATGTCATTCAGGGGGTGACAATGAGTGGATTCTGTGAGTTTGGTGTCGCTGGAGCGTTTCGTCTTGGCATGACAGGGGCAGGAAGGGGTGGAAAAATGACCAAAAATGAAACTTTGACACCTCATAACTCTGAGACGTTTGGTTTAATCTGGCCCAAATTTGCTATGCAGCTTCCTGTGGTAGGGTGCTACAAACCTGGAAGAGCCCATCTCTCAAAGACCTTCCATCTGTTAGTTGTTTTTGGACCGGTTATCAGGTTTGACGGCCCAGCGTGGCTTTCTCTCGGCCCCTGGGGCAGATAGGGACCCCAAATTACCAGGGCTTGCTCTACTCACACCCTAGAAACCATGCGGTTTGATATCTCTAAGTTAAGTAGAATCTTTACTGGTGTCTCTTTGGGCCTGCTGGGGCTCCATGAAGCCTAAATCCTTGAGCTAGGGTTAGGATCTTTGGTCAGGCTCATCCCAGAGGGCTGATTTTCACAAATGTCATTCAGGGGGTGACAATGAGTGGATTCTGTGAGTTTGGTGTCGCTGGAGCGTTTCGTCTTGGCATGACAGGGGCAGGAAGGGGTGGAAAAATGACCAAAAATGAAACTTTGACACCTCATAACTCTGAGACGTTTGGTTTAATCTGGCCCAAATTTGCTATGCAGCTTCCTGTGGTAGGGTGCTACAAACCTGGAAGAGCCCATCTCTCAAAGACCTTCCATCTGTTAGTTGTTTTTGGACCGGTTATCAGGTTTGACGGCACAGCGTGGCTTTCTCTCGGCCCCTGGGGCAGATAGGGACCCCAAATTACCAGGGCTTGCTCTACTCACACCCTAGAAACCATGCGGTTTGATATCTCTAAGTTAAGTAGAATCTTTACTGGTGTCTCTTTGGGCCTGCTGGGGCTCCATGAAGCCTAAATCCTTGAGCTAGGGTTAGGATCTTTGGTCAGGCTCATCCCAGAGGGCTGATTTTCACAAATGTCATTCAGGGGGTGACAATGAGTGGATTCTGTGAGTTTGGTGTCGCTGGAGCGTTTCGTCTTGGCATGACAGGGGCAGGAAGGGGTGGAAAAATGACCAAAAATGAAACTTTGACACCTCATAA
Source organism: Fundulus heteroclitus (assembly GCF_011125445.2). Taxonomy (NCBI): domain Eukaryota; kingdom Metazoa; phylum Chordata; class Actinopteri; order Cyprinodontiformes; family Fundulidae; genus Fundulus; species Fundulus heteroclitus. The sequence goes on from NC_046384.1 coordinate 28,771,602, forward strand.
CTCTGAGACGTTTGGTTTAATCTGGCCCAAATTTGCTATGCAGCTTCCTGTGGTAAGGGTGCTACAAACCTGGAAGAGCCCATCTCTCAAAGACCTTCCATCTGTTAGTTGTTTTTGGACCGGTTATCAGGTTTGACGGCCCAGCGTGGCTTTCTCTCGGCCCCTGGGGCAGATAGGGACCCCAAATTACCAGGGCTTGCTCTACTCACACCCTAGAAACCATGCGGTTTGATATCTCTAAGTTAAGTAGAATCTTTACTGGTGTCTCTTTGGGCCTGCTGGGGCTCCATGAAGCCTAAATCCTTGAGCTAGGGTTAGGATCTTTGGTCAGGCTCATCCCAGAGGGCTGATTTTCACAAATGTCATTCAGGGGGTGACAATGAGTGGATTCTGTGAGTTTGGTGTCGCTGGAGCGTTTCGTCTTGGCATGACAGGGGCAGGAAGGGGTGGAAAAATGACCAAAAATGAAACTTTGACACCTCATAACTCTGAGACGTTTGGTTTAATCTGGCCCAAATTTGCTATGCAGCTTCCTGTGGTAGGGTGCTACAAACCTGGAAGAGCCCATCTCTCAAAGACCTTCCATCTGTTAGTTGTTTTTGGACCGGTTATCAGGTTTGACGGCCCAGGCGTGGCTTTCTCTCGGCCCCTGGGGCAGATAGGGACCCCAAATTACCAGGGCTTGCTCTACTCACACCCTAGAAACCATGCGGTTTGATATCTCTAAGTTAAGTAGAATCTTTACTGGTGTCTCTTTGGGCCTGCTGGGGCTCCATGAAGCCTAAATCCTTGAGCTAGGGTTAGGATCTTTGGTCAGGCTCATCCCAGAGGGCTGATTTTCACAAATGTCATTCAGGGGGTGACAATGAGTGGATTCTGTGAGTTTGGTGTCGCTGGAGCGTTTCGTCTTGGCATGACAGGGGCAGGAAGGGGTGGAAAAATGACCAAAAATGAAACTTTGACACCTCATAACTCTGAGACGTTTGGTTTAATCTGGCCCAAATTTGCTATGCAGCTTCCTGTGGTAGGGTGCTACAAACCTGGAAGAGCCCATCTCTCAAAGACCTTCCATCTGTTAGTTGTTTTTGGACCGGTTATCAGGTTTGACGGCCCAGCGTGGCTTTCTCTCGGCCCCTGGGGCAGATAGGGACCCCAAATTACCAGGGCTTGCTCTACTCACACCCTAGAAACCATGCGGTTTGATATCTCTAAGTTAAGTAGAATCTTTACTGGTGTCTCTTTGGGCCTGCTGGGGCTCCATGAAGCCTAAATCCTTGAGCTAGGGTTAGGATCTTTGGTCAGGCTCATCCCAGAGGGCTGATTTTCACAAATGTCATTCAGGGGGTGACAATGAGTGGATTCTGTGAGTTTGGTGTCGCTGGAGCGTTTCGTCTTGGCATGACAGGGGCAGGAAGGGGTGGAAAAATGACCAAAAATGAAACTTTGACACCTCATAACTCTGAGACGTTTGGTTTAATCTGGCCCAAATTTGCTATGCAGCTTCCTGTGGTAAGGGTGCTACAAACCTGGAAGAGCCCATCTCTCAAAGACCTTCCATCTGTTAGTTGTTTTTGGACCGGTTATCAGGTTTGACGGCCCAGCGTGGCTTTCTCTCGGCCCCTGGGGCAGATAGGGACCCCAAATTACCAGGGCTTGCTCTACTCACACCCTAGAAACCATGCGGTTTGATATCTCTAAGTTAAGTAGAATCTTTACTGGTGTCTCTTTGGGCCTGCTGGGGCTCCATGAAGCCTAAATCCTTGAGCTAGGGTTAGGATCTTTGGTCAGGCTCATCCCAGAGGGCTGATGTTCACAAATGTCATTCAGGGGGTGACAATGAGTGGATTCTGTGAGTTTGGTGTCGCTGGAGCGTTTCGTCTTGGCATGACAGGGGCAGGAAGGGGTGGAAAAATGACCAAAAATGAAACTTTGACACCTCATAACTCTGAGACGTTTGGTTTAATCTGGCCCAAATTTGCTATGCAGCTTCCTGTGGTAGGGTGCTACAAACCTGGAAGAGCCCATCTCTCAAAGACCTTCCATCTGTTAGTTGTTTTTGGACCGGTTATCAGGTTTGACGGCCCAGCGTGGCTTTCTCTCGGCCCCTGGGGCAGATAGGGACCCCAAATTACCAGGGCTTGCTCTACTCACACCCTAGAAACCATGCGGTTTGATATCTCTAAGTTAAGTAGAATCTTTACTGGTGTCTCTTTGGGCCTGCTGGGGCTCCATGAAGCCTAAATCCTTGAGCTAGGGTTAGGATCTTTGGTCAGGCTCATCCCAGAGGGCTGATGTTCACAAATGTCATTCAGGGGGTGACAATGAGTGGATTCTGTGAGTTTGGTGTCGCTGGAGCGTTTCGTCTTGGCATGACAGGGGCAGGAAGGGGTGGAAAAATGACCAAAAATGAAACTTTGACACCTCATAACTCTGAGACGTTTGGTTTAATCTGGCCCAAATTTGCTATGCAGCTTCCTGTGGTAGGGTGCTACAAACCTGGAAGAGCCCATCTCTCAAAGACCTTCCATCTGTTAGTTGTTTTTGGACCGGTTATCAGGTTTGACGGCACAGCGTGGCTTTCTCTCGGCCCCTGGGGCAGATAGGGACCCCAAATTACCAGGGCTTGCTCTACTCACACCCTAGAAACCATGCGGTTTGATATCTCTAAGTTAAGTAGAATCTTTACTGGTGTCTCTTTGGGCCTGCTGGGGCTCCATGAAGCCTAAATCCTTGAGCTAGGGTTAGGATCTTTGGTCAGGCTCATCCCAGAGGGCTGATGTTCACAAATGTCATTCAGGGGGTGACAATGAGTGGATTCTGTGAGTTTGGTGTCGCTGGAGCGTTTCGTCTTGGCATGACAGGGGCAGGAAGGGGTGGAAAAATGACCAAAAATGAAACTTTGACACCTCATAACTCTGAGACGTTTGGTTTAATCTGGCCCAAATTTGCTATGCAGCTTCCTGTGGTAGGGTGCTACAAACCTGGAAGAGCCCATCTCTCAAAGACCTTCCATCTGTTAGTTGTTTTTGGACCGGTTATCAGGTTTGACGGCCCAGGCGTGGCTTTCTCTCGGCCCCTGGGGCAGATAGGGACCCCAAATTACCAGGGCTTGCTCTACTCACACCCTAGAAACCATGCGGTTTGATATCTCTAAGTTAAGTAGAATCTTTACTGGTGTCTCTTTGGGCCTGCTGGGGCTCCATGAAGCCTAAATCCTTGAGCTAGGGTTAGGATCTTTGGTCAGGCTCATCCCAGAGGGCTGATTTTCACAAATGTCATTCAGGGGGTGACAATGAGTGGATTCTGTGAGTTTGGTGTCGCTGGAGCGTTTCGTCTTGGCATGACAGGGGCAGGAAGGGGTGGAAAAATGACCAAAAATGAAACTTTGACACCTCATAACTCTGAGACGTTTGGTTTAATCTGGCCCAAATTTGCTATGCAGCTTCCTGTGGTAGGGTGCTACAAACCTGGAAGAGCCCATCTCTCAAAGACCTTCCATCTGTTAGTTGTTTTTGGACCGGTTATCAGGTTTGACGGCCCAGCGTGGCTTTCTCTCGGCCCCTGGGGCAGATAGGGACCCCAAATTACCAGGGCTTGCTCTACTCACACCCTAGAAACCATGCGGTTTGATATCTCTAAGTTAAGTAGAATCTTTACTGGTGTCTCTTTGGGCCTGCTGGGGCTCCATGAAGCCTAAATCCTTGAGCTAGGGTTAGGATCTTTGGTCAGGCTCATCCCAGAGGGCTGATTTTCACAAATGTCATTCAGGGGGTGACAATGAGTGGATTCTGTGAGTTTGGTGTCGCTGGAGCGTTTCGTCTTGGCATGACAGGGGCAGGAAGGGGTGGAAAAATGACCAAAAATGAAACTTTGACACCTCATAACTCTGAGACGTTTGGTTTAATCTGGCCCAAATTTGCTATGCAGCTTCCTGTGGTAGGGTGCTACAAACCTGGAAGAGCCCATCTCTCAAAGACCTTCCATCTGTTAGTTGTTTTTGGACCGGTTATCAGGTTTGACGGCCCAGCGTGGCTTTCTCTCGGCCCCTGGGGCAGATAGGGACCCCAAATTACCAGGGCTTGCTCTACTCACACCCTAGAAACCATGCGGTTTGATATCTCTAAGTTAAGTAGAATCTTTACTGGTGTCTCTTTGGGCCTGCTGGGGCTCCATGAAGCCTAAATCCTTGAGCTAGGGTTAGGATCTTTGGTCAGGCTCATCCCAGAGGGCTGATTTTCACAAATGTCATTCAGGGGGTGACAATGAGTGGATTCTGTGAGTTTGGTGTCGCTGGAGCGTTTCGTCTTGGCATGACAGGGGCAGGAAGGGGTGGAAAAATGACCAAAAATGAAACTTTGACACCTCATAACTCTGAGACGTTTGGTTTAATCTGGCCCAAATTTGCTATGCAGCTTCCTGTGGTAGGGTGCTACAAACCTGGAAGAGCCCATCTCTCAAAGACCTTCCATCTGTTAGTTGTTTTTGGACCGGTTATCAGGTTTGACGGCCCAGCGTGGCTTTCTCTCGGCCCCTGGGGCAGATAGGGACCCCAAATTACCAGGGCTTGCTCTACTCACACCCTAGAAACCATGCGGTTTGATATCTCTAAGTTAAGTAGAATCTTTACTGGTGTCTCTTTGGGCCTGCTGGGGCTCCATGAAGCCTAAATCCTTGAGCTAGGGTTAGGATCTTTGGTCAGGCTCATCCCAGAGGGCTGATGTTCACAAATGTCATTCAGGGGGTGACAATGAGTGGATTCTGTGAGTTTGGTGTCGCTGGAGCGTTTCGTCTTGGCATGACAGGGGCAGGAAGGGGTGGAAAAATGACCAAAAATGAAACTTTGACACCTCATAACTCTGAGACGTTTGGTTTAATCTGGCCCAAATTTGCTATGCAGCTTCCTGTGGTAGGGTGCTACAAACCTGGAAGAGCCCATCTCTCAAAGACCTTCCATCTGTTAGTTGTTTTTGGACCGGTTATCAGGTTTGACGGCCCAGCGTGGCTTTCTCTCGGCCCCTGGGGCAGATAGGGACCCCAAATTACCAGGGCTTGCTCTACTCACACCCTAGAAACCATGCGGTTTGATATCTCTAAGTTAAGTAGAATCTTTACTGGTGTCTCTTTGGGCCTGCTGGGGCTCCATGAAGCCTAAATCCTTGAGCTAGGGTTAGGATCTTTGGTCAGGCTCATCCCAGAGGGCTGATTTTCACAAATGTCATTCAGGGGGTGACAATGAGTGGATTCTGTGAGTTTGGTGTCGCTGGAGCGTTTCGTCTTGGCATGACAGGGGCAGGAAGGGGTGGAAAAATGACCAAAAATGAAACTTTGACACCTCATAACTCTGAGACGTTTGGTTTAATCTGGCCCAAATTTGCTATGCAGCTTCCTGTGGTAGGGTGCTACAAACCTGGAAGAGCCCATCTCTCAAAGACCTTCCATCTGTTAGTTGTTTTTGGACCGGTTATCAGGTTTGACGGCCCAGCGTGGCTTTCTCTCGGCCCCTGGGGCAGATAGGGACCCCAAATTACCAGGGCTTGCTCTACTCACACCCTAGAAACCATGCGGTTTGATATCTCTAAGTTAAGTAGAATCTTTACTGGTGTCTCTTTGGGCCTGCTGGGGCTCCATGAAGCCTAAATCCTTGAGCTAGGGTTAGGATCTTTGGTCAGGCTCATCCCAGAGGGCTGATTTTCACAAATGTCATTCAGGGGGTGACAATGAGTGGATTCTGTGAGTTTGGTGTCGCTGGAGCGTTTCGTCTTGGCATGACAGGGGCAGGAAGGGGTGGAAAAATGACCAAAAATGAAACTTTGACACCTCATAACTCTGAGACGTTTGGTTTAATCTGGCCCAAATTTGCTATGCAGCTTCCTGTGGTAGGGTGCTACAAACCTGGAAGAGCCCATCTCTCAAAGACCTTCCATCTGTTAGTTGTTTTTGGACCGGTTATCAGGTTTGACGGCCCAGCGTGGCTTTCTCTCGGCCCCTGGGGCAGATAGGGACCCCAAATTACCAGGGCTTGCTCTACTCACACCCTAGAAACCATGCGGTTTGATATCTCTAAGTTAAGTAGAATCTTTACTGGTGTCTCTTTGGGCCTGCTGGGGCTCCATGAAGCCTAAATCCTTGAGCTAGGGTTAGGATCTTTGGTCAGGCTCATCCCAGAGGGCTGATTTTCACAAATGTCATTCAGGGGGTGACAATGAGTGGATTCTGTGAGTTTGGTGTCGCTGGAGCGTTTCGTCTTGGCATGACAGGGGCAGGAAGGGGTGGAAAAATGACCAAAAATGAAACTTTGACACCTCATAACTCTGAGACGTTTGGTTTAATCTGGCCCAAATTTGCTATGCAGCTTCCTGTGGTAGGGTGCTACAAACCTGGAAGAGCCCATCTCTCAAAGACCTTCCATCTGTTAGTTGTTTTTGGACCGGTTATCAGGTTTGACGGCCCAGCGTGGCTTTCTCTCGGCCCCTGGGGCAGATAGGGACCCCAAATTACCAGGGCTTGCTCTACTCACACCCTAGAAACCATGCGGTTTGATATCTCTAAGTTAAGTAGAATCTTTACTGGTGTCTCTTTGGGCCTGCTGGGGCTCCATGAAGCCTAAATCCTTGAGCTAGGGTTAGGATCTTTGGTCAGGCTCATCCCAGAGGGCTGATTTTCACAAATGTCATTCAGGGGGTGACAATGAGTGGATTCTGTGAGTTTGGTGTCGCTGGAGCGTTTCGTCTTGGCATGACAGGGGCAGGAAGGGGTGGAAAAATGACCAAAAATGAAACTTTGACACCTCATAACTCTGAGACGTTTGGTTTAATCTGGCCCAAATTTGCTATGCAGCTTCCTGTGGTAGGGTGCTACAAACCTGGAAGAGCCCATCTCTCAAAGACCTTCCATCTGTTAGTTGTTTTTGGACCGGTTATCAGGTTTGACGGCCCAGCGTGGCTTTCTCTCGGCCCCTGGGGCAGATAGGGACCCCAAATTACCAGGGCTTGCTCTACTCACACCCTAGAAACCATGCGGTTTGATATCTCTAAGTTAAGTAGAATCTTTACTGGTGTCTCTTTGGGCCTGCTGGGGCTCCATGAAGCCTAAATCCTTGAGCTAGGGTTAGGATCTTTGGTCAGGCTCATCCCAGAGGGCTGATTTTCACAAATGTCATTCAGGGGGTGACAATGAGTGGATTCTGTGAGTTTGGTGTCGCTGGAGCGTTTCGTCTTGGCATGACAGGGGCAGGAAGGGGTGGAAAAATGACCAAAAATGAAACTTTGACACCTCATAACTCTGAGACGTTTGGTTTAATCTGGCCCAAATTTGCTATGCAGCTTCCTGTGGTAGGGTGCTACAAACCTGGAAGAGCCCATCTCTCAAAGACCTTCCATCTGTTAGTTGTTTTTGGACCGGTTATCAGGTTTGACGGCCCAGCGTGGCTTTCTCTCGGCCCCTGGGGCAGATAGGGACCCCAAATTACCAGGGCTTGCTCTACTCACACCCTAGAAACCATGCGGTTTGATATCTCTAAGTTAAGTAGAATCTTTACTGGTGTCTCTTTGGGCCTGCTGGGGCTCCATGAAGCCTAAATCCTTGAGCTAGGGTTAGGATCTTTGGTCAGGCTCATCCCAGAGGGCTGATGTTCACAAATGTCATTCAGGGGGTGACAATGAGTGGATTCTGTGAGTTTGGTGTCGCTGGAGCGTTTCGTCTTGGCATGACAGGGGCAGGAAGGGGTGGAAAAATGACCAAAAATGAAACTTTGACACCTCATAACTCTGAGACGTTTGGTTTAATCTGGCCCAAATTTGCTATGCAGCTTCCTGTGGTAGGGTGCTACAAACCTGGAAGAGCCCATCTCTCAAAGACCTTCCATCTGTTAGTTGTTTTTGGACCGGTTATCAGGTTTGACGGCCCAGCGTGGCTTTCTCTCGGCCCCTGGGGCAGATAGGGACCCCAAATTACCAGGGCTTGCTCTACTCACACCCTAGAAACCATGCGGTTTGATATCTCTAAGTTAAGTAGAATCTTTACTGGTGTCTCTTTGGGCCTGCTGGGGCTCCATGAAGCCTAAATCCTTGAGCTAGGGTTAGGATCTTTGGTCAGGCTCATCCCAGAGGGCTGATTTTCACAAATGTCATTCAGGGGGTGACAATGAGTGGATTCTGTGAGTTTGGTGTCGCTGGAGCGTTTCGTCTTGGCATGACAGGGGCAGGAAGGGGTGGAAAAATGACCAAAAATGAAACTTTGACACCTCATAACTCTGAGACGTTTGGTTTAATCTGGCCCAAATTTGCTATGCAGCTTCCTGTGGTAGGGTGCTACAAACCTGGAAGAGCCCATCTCTCAAAGACCTTCCATCTGTTAGTTGTTTTTGGACCGGTTATCAGGTTTGACGGCCCAGCGTGGCTTTCTCTCGGCCCCTGGGGCAGATAGGGACCCCAAATTACCAGGGCTTGCTCTACTCACACCCTAGAAACCATGCGGTTTGATATCTCTAAGTTAAGTAGAATCTTTACTGGTGTCTCTTTGGGCCTGCTGGGGCTCCATGAAGCCTAAATCCTTGAGCTAGGGTTAGGATCTTTGGTCAGGCTCATCCCAGAGGGCTGATGTTCACAAATGTCATTCAGGGGGTGACAATGAGTGGATTCTGTGAGTTTGGTGTCGCTGGAGCGTTTCGTCTTGGCATGACAGGGGCAGGAAGGGGTGGAAAAATGACCAAAAATGAAACTTTGACACCTCATAACTCTGAGACGTTTGGTTTAATCTGGCCCAAATTTGCTATGCAGCTTCCTGTGGTAGGGTGCTACAAACCTGGAAGAGCCCATCTCTCAAAGACCTTCCATCTGTTAGTTGTTTTTGGACCGGTTATCAGGTTTGACGGCCCAGCGTGGCTTTCTCTCGGCCCCTGGGGCAGATAGGGACCCCAAATTACCAGGGCTTGCTCTACTCACACCCTAGAAACCATGCGGTTTGATATCTCTAAGTTAAGTAGAATCTTTACTGGTGTCTCTTTGGGCCTGCTGGGGCTCCATGAAGCCTAAATCCTTGAGCTAGGGTTAGGATCTTTGGTCAGGCTCATCCCAGAGGGCTGATTTTCACAAATGTCATTCAGGGGGTGACAATGAGTGGATTCTGTGAGTTTGGTGTCGCTGGAGCGTTTCGTCTTGGCATGACAGGGGCAGGAAGGGGTGGAAAAATGACCAAAAATGAAACTTTGACACCTCATAACTCTGAGACGTTTGGTTTAATCTGGCCCAAATTTGCTATGCAGCTTCCTGTGGTAGGGTGCTACAAACCTGGAAGAGCCCATCTCTCAAAGACCTTCCATCTGTTAGTTGTTTTTGGACCGGTTATCAGGTTTGACGGCCCAGCGTGGCTTTCTCTCGGCCCCTGGGGCAGATAGGGACCCCAAATTACCAGGGCTTGCTCTACTCACACCCTAGAAACCATGCGGTTTGATATCTCTAAGTTAAGTAGAATCTTTACTGGTGTCTCTTTGGGCCTGCTGGGGCTCCATGAAGCCTAAATCCTTGAGCTAGGGTTAGGATCTTTGGTCAGGCTCATCCCAGAGGGCTGATGTTCACAAATGTCATTCAGGGGGTGACAATGAGTGGATTCTGTGAGTTTGGTGTCGCTGGAGCGTTTCGTCTTGGCATGACAGGGGCAGGAAGGGGTGGAAAAATGACCAAAAATGAAACTTTGACACCTCATAACTCTGAGACGTTTGGTTTAATCTGGCCCAAATTTGCTATGCAGCTTCCTGTGGTAGGGTGCTACAAACCTGGAAGAGCCCATCTCTCAAAGACCTTCCATCTGTTAGTTGTTTTTGGACCGGTTATCAGGTTTGACGGCCCAGCGTGGCTTTCTCTCGGCCCCTGGGGCAGATAGGGACCCCAAATTACCAGGGCTTGCTCTACTCACACCCTAGAAACCATGCGGTTTGATATCTCTAAGTTAAGTAGAATCTTTACTGGTGTCTCTTTGGGCCTGCTGGGGCTCCATGAAGCCTAAATCCTTGAGCTAGGGTTAGGATCTTTGGTCAGGCTCATCCCAGAGGGCTGATGTTCACAAATGTCATTCAGGGGGTGACAATGAGTGGATTCTGTGAGTTTGGTGTCGCTGGAGCGTTTCGTCTTGGCATGACAGGGGCAGGAAGGGGTGGAAAAATGACCAAAAATGAAACTTTGACACCTCATAACTCTGAGACGTTTGGTTTAATCTGGCCCAAATTTGCTATGCAGCTTCCTGTGGTAGGGTGCTACAAACCTGGAAGAGCCCATCTCTCAAAGACCTTCCATCTGTTAGTTGTTTTTGGACCGGTTATCAGGTTTGACGGCCCAGCGTGGCTTTCTCTCGGCCCCTGGGGCAGATAGGGACCCCAAATTACCAGGGCTTGCTCTACTCACACCCTAGAAACCATGCGGTTTGATATCTCTAAGTTAAGTAGAATCTTTACTGGTGTCTCTTTGGGCCTGCTGGGGCTCCATGAAGCCTAAATCCTTGAGCTAGGGTTAGGATCTTTGGTCAGGCTCATCCCAGAGGGCTGATTTTCACAAATGTCATTCAGGGGGTGACAATGAGTGGATTCTGTGAGTTTGGTGTCGCTGGAGCGTTTCGTCTTGGCATGACAGGGGCAGGAAGGGGTGGAAAAATGACCAAAAATGAAACTTTGACACCTCATAACTCTGAGACGTTTGGTTTAATCTGGCCCAAATTTGCTATGCAGCTTCCTGTGGTAGGGTGCTACAAACCTGGAAGAGCCCATCTCTCAAAGACCTTCCATCTGTTAGTTGTTTTTGGACCGGTTATCAGGTTTGACGGCCCAGCGTGGCTTTCTCTCGGCCCCTGGGGCAGATAGGGACCCCAAATTACCAGGGCTTGCTCTACTCACACCCTAGAAACCATGCGGTTTGATATCTCTAAGTTAAGTAGAATCTTTACTGGTGTCTCTTTGGGCCTGCTGGGGCTCCATGAAGCCTAAATCCTTGAGCTAGGGTTAGGATCTTTGGTCAGGCTCATCCCAGAGGGCTGATTTTCACAAATGTCATTCAGGGGGTGACAATGAGTGGATTCTGTGAGTTTGGTGTCGCTGGAGCGTTTCGTCTTGGCATGACAGGGGCAGGAAGGGGTGGAAAAATGACCAAAAATGAAACTTTGACACCTCATAACTCTGAGACGTTTGGTTTAATCTGGCCCAAATTTGCTATGCAGCTTCCTGTGGTAGGGTGCTACAAACCTGGAAGAGCCCATCTCTCAAAGACCTTCCATCTGTTAGTTGTTTTTGGACCGGTTATCAGGTTTGACGGCCCAGCGTGGCTTTCTCTCGGCCCCTGGGGCAGATAGGGACCCCAAATTACCAGGGCTTGCTCTACTCACACCCTAGAAACCATGCGGTTTGATATCTCTAAGTTAAGTAGAATCTTTACTGGTGTCTCTTTGGGCCTGCTGGGGCTCCATGAAGCCTAAATCCTTGAGCTAGGGTTAGGATCTTTGGTCAGGCTCATCCCAGAGGGCTGATGTTCACAAATGTCATTCAGGGGGTGACAATGAGTGGATTCTGTGAGTTTGGTGTCGCTGGAGCGTTTCGTCTTGGCATGACAGGGGCAGGAAGGGGTGGAAAAATGACCAAAAATGAAACTTTGACACCTCATAACTCTGAGACGTTTGGTTTAATCTGGCCCAAATTTGCTATGCAGCTTCCTGTGGTAGGGTGCTACAAACCTGGAAGAGCCCATCTCTCAAAGACCTTCCATCTGTTAGTTGTTTTTGGACCGGTTATCAGGTTTGACGGCCCAGCGTGGCTTTCTCTCGGCCCCTGGGGCAGATAGGGACCCCAAATTACCAGGGCTTGCTCTACTCACACCCTAGAAACCATGCGGTTTGATATCTCTAAGTTAAGTAGAATCTTTACTGGTGTCTCTTTGGGCCTGCTGGGGCTCCATGAAGCCTAAATCCTTGAGCTAGGGTTAGGATCTTTGGTCAGGCTCATCCCAGAGGGCTGATGTTCACAAATGTCATTCAGGGGGTGACAATGAGTGGATTCTGTGAGTTTGGTGTCGCTGGAGCGTTTCGTCTTGGCATGACAGGGGCAGGAAGGGGTGGAAAAATGACCAAAAATGAAACTTTGACACCTCATAACTCTGAGACGTTTGGTTTAATCTGGCCCAAATTTGCTATGCAGCTTCCTGTGGTAGGGTGCTACAAACCTGGAAGAGCCCATCTCTCAAAGACCTTCCATCTGTTAGTTGTTTTTGGACCGGTTATCAGGTTTGACGGCCCAGCGTGGCTTTCTCTCGGCCCCTGGGGCAGATAGGGACCCCAAATTACCAGGGCTTGCTCTACTCACACCCTAGAAACCATGCGGTTTGATATCTCTAAGTTAAGTAGAATCTTTACTGGTGTCTCTTTGGGCCTGCTGGGGCTCCATGAAGCCTAAATCCTTGAGCTAGGGTTAGGATCTTTGGTCAGGCTCATCCCAGAGGGCTGATTTTCACAAATGTCATTCAGGGGGTGACAATGAGTGGATTCTGTGAGTTTGGTGTCGCTGGAGCGTTTCGTCTTGGCATGACAGGGGCAGGAAGGGGTGGAAAAATGACCAAAAATGAAACTTTGACACCTCATAACTCTGAGACGTTTGGTTTAATCTGGCCCAAATTTGCTATGCAGCTTCCTGTGGTAGGGTGCTACAAACCTGGAAGAGCCCATCTCTCAAAGACCTTCCATCTGTTAGTTGTTTTTGGACCGGTTATCAGGTTTGACGGCCCAGGCGTGGCTTTCTCTCGGCCCCTGGGGCAGATAGGGACCCCAAATTACCAGGGCTTGCTCTACTCACACCCTAGAAACCATGCGGTTTGATATCTCTAAGTTAAGTAGAATCTTTACTGGTGTCTCTTTGGGCCTGCTGGGGCTCCATGAAGCCTAAATCCTTGAGCTAGGGTTAGGATCTTTGGTCAGGCTCATCCCAGAGGGCTGATTTTCACAAATGTCATTCAGGGGGTGACAATGAGTGGATTCTGTGAGTTTGGTGTCGCTGGAGCGTTTCGTCTTGGCATGACAGGGGCAGGAAGGGGTGGAAAAATGACCAAAAATGAAACTTTGACACCTCATAACTCTGAGACGTTTGGTTTAATCTGGCCCAAATTTGCTATGCAGCTTCCTGTGGTAGGGTGCTACAAACCTGGAAGAGCCCATCTCTCAAAGACCTTCCATCTGTTAGTTGTTTTTGGACCGGTTATCAGGTTTGACGGCCCAGCGTGGCTTTCTCTCGGCCCCTGGGGCAGATAGGGACCCCAAATTACCAGGGCTTGCTCTACTCACACCCTAGAAACCATGCGGTTTGATATCTCTAAGTTAAGTAGAATCTTTACTGGTGTCTCTTTGGGCCTGCTGGGGCTCCATGAAGCCTAAATCCTTGAGCTAGGGTTAGGATCTTTGGTCAGGCTCATCCCAGAGGGCTGATTTTCACAAATGTCATTCAGGGGGTGACAATGAGTGGATTCTGTGAGTTTGGTGTCGCTGGAGCGTTTCGTCTTGGCATGACAGGGGCAGGAAGGGGTGGAAAAATGACCAAAAATGAAACTTTGACACCTCATAACTCTGAGACGTTTGGTTTAATCTGGCCCAAATTTGCTATGCAGCTTCCTGTGGTAGGGTGCTACAAACCTGGAAGAGCCCATCTCTCAAAGACCTTCCATCTGTTAGTTGTTTTTGGACCGGTTATCAGGTTTGACGGCCCAGCGTGGCTTTCTCTCGGCCCCTGGGGCAGATAGGGACCCCAAATTACCAGGGCTTGCTCTACTCACACCCTAGAAACCATGCGGTTTGATATCTCTAAGTTAAGTAGAATCTTTACTGGTGTCTCTTTGGGCCTGCTGGGGCTCCATGAAGCCTAAATCCTTGAGCTAGGGTTAGGATCTTTGGTCAGGCTCATCCCAGAGGGCTGATTTTCACAAATGTCATTCAGGGGGTGACAATGAGTGGATTCTGTGAGTTTGGTGTCGCTGGAGCGTTTCGTCTTGGCATGACAGGGGCAGGAAGGGGTGGAAAAATGACCAAAAATGAAACTTTGACACCTCATAACTCTGAGACGTTTGGTTTAATCTGGCCCAAATTTGCTATGCAGCTTCCTGTGGTAGGGTGCTACAAACCTGGAAGAGCCCATCTCTCAAAGACCTTCCATCTGTTAGTTGTTTTTGGACCGGTTATCAGGTTTGACGGCCCAGCGTGGCTTTCTCTCGGCCCCTGGGGCAGATAGGGACCCCAAATTACCAGGGCTTGCTCTACTCACACCCTAGAAACCATGCGGTTTGATATCTCTAAGTTAAGTAGAATCTTTACTGGTGTCTCTTTGGGCCTGCTGGGGCTCCATGAAGCCTAAATCCTTGAGCTAGGGTTAGGCGATTTGGCCCCTTTTACCCAAATGTCATATGTTAAATGCGATGAATTGTCATGAACTGCACCATAATATCAGGGAGACCGAATTTTGACATTTGGGGTAGGTAGGCAGGTAGGTGCAGGGCTGGTGCTGAGAGCTCCTTGCTGTGTGTGAGGTGGAGCAGGCTTCTCAGTGTGTCTCCCCTGCTTCTGGATGCTTAATTGGCTACGCCTGCGGTCACTGACCGTACTCTGGGTCGCCTGAGCCGAACGCAGCTGTAATTACTTACTGTGTTAATTAACATCTGACCGATGAGCAGAGTGAACCGGTGTCCACGCGGACTTTCCCCCTCCACCTTCAACCGACTTACACGGTAAGTTGCCTTTAGTTTGAAGCATAGGGGGGGGGTCCTTGTGTCGCCATTTTATGCGGGGAAAGGGGGCTCTGTTCCTGGGTTTGGGAAATGAATAAATCTAATGTTATTGTATCCTATTTTTCAGATTCACATATCAACATGACGCCCCCCAAGCAGAGTGTTTGCTGCCCGCTCTGTCATTCTGTATTTACCTATATAGGCAAACACCTAAGGTATAATCACGGCATTAAAAATTCAGACGAGCGGAAGATATTGATCAGGTTCAGTAACGGGAGAATCAATATCAGAAAAATGCCCTGTCCAGTGGATGGCTGCCGTTATGCTAGCACAAGGCTGGACATGCATATGGAGCAAGGTCACCCGGAGATGGATGGGGAGAGGAAGGCCCAGGTGATTAATGGTTTGAAGTACCAGGTAACGGTGAATATGCTGGGAGCCCTGAGCGCCACAAACCCAAGCCCTCCCATGGTGTCACGTTTGCACATGGACCCAAGAGCAAGAGAGGAAGCAGGTCAGCATCATCCAACATCAGGACCCCTTGATGATGATACATCCTGCACCTCCTGCAAAGAGGTCGAGGCAAAGAACCTTCAGCTTATATCAGACTTGGGGCAACTAAGGAAGCAATTGCTTTACCAGCACAGATGGGCAAAAAGGGCAAAAAAGGCAATCAAACGACTGGAGGAGGTGTGTAAAATGTTTATTTAGCAACTTTACCCGGGACCAGAGCACATCTGCTGGGCATGATAGCTCCATAGCTCAGGCCTGGTTGTACCGGCAGAACCAGAAAACTTAACACTGAACCTTTATTTAACAGGACCTCCAAAAGGGATCCACATGCACGGTTCCTGGGGTGGACGTAGATGCCCCGGTGGTCTCTGGATCTACCTCTCCTGATGAGGAGCCACAGAGCATCACCAGACCTAAATCAAAGCAGGAAAGCCGGGACATCCAATGTTTGGTGAAGGCGTACCCCAAATTCCCACTAAACATCTGTAAGTAACATCACTGATTGCTGTATTTTTCTATTAAAAAAATGTGTTGACAACCATGACCCACACGGGGGCGCTGTCAGACAGTAGTCCGAGGATAGTGCCTCGGTTCCGGCTGCAGCAGCGGGATCCCCCCCCCTGTTCCTCCCGGAAGTCCGCGGATTTTTTTTAAACTATTTTCTAAGTGTTTATGGATCCATGCGTGCGCAAGGATGATTTTTAAGGTTTGTATCCGAATATAGGTGCCTCTAACTGGGCCGTGATGAGCGAATTTACCCGTGTTTACCTCCTGGAAGTCCGCGGATTTTTTTTAAACTATTTTCTAAGTGTTTATGGATCCATGCGTGCGCAAGGATGATTTTTAAGGTTTGTATCCGAATATAGGTGCCTCTAACTGGGCCGTGATGAGCGAATTTACCCGTGTTTACCTCCTGGAAGTCCGCGGATTTTTTTTAAACTATTTTCTAAGTGTTTATGGATCCATGCGTGCGCAAGGATGATTTTTAAGGTTTGTATCCGAATATAGGTGCCTCTAACTGGGCCTTGATGAGCGAATTTACCCGTGTTTACCTCCTGGAAGTCCGCGGATTTTTTTAAACTATTTTCTAAGTGTTTATGGATCCATGCGTGCGCAAGGATGATTTTTAAGGTTTGTATCCGAATATAGGTGCCTCTAACTGGGCCTTGATGAGCGAATTTACCCGTGTTTACCTCCTGGAAGTCCGCGGATTTTTTTTAAACTATTTTCTAAGTGTTTATGGATCCATGCGTGCGCAAGGATGATTTTTAAGGTTTGTATCCGAATATAGGTGCCTCTAACTGGGCCGTGATGAGCGAATTTACCCGTGTTTACCTCCTGGAAGTCCGCGGATTTTTTTTTAAACTATTTTCTAAGTGTTTATGGATCCATGCGTGCGCAAGGATGATTTTTAAAGTTTGTATCCGAATATAGGTGCCTCTAACTGGGCCGTGATGAGCGAATTTACCCGTGTTACCTCCTGGAAGTCCGCGGATTTTTTTTTAAACTATTTTCTAAGTGTTTATGGATCCATGCGTGCGCAAGGATGATTTTTAAGGTTTGTATCCGAATATAGGTGCCTCTAACTGGGCCGTGATGAGCGAATTTACCCGTGTTTACCTCCTGGAAGTCCGCGGATTTTTTTTTTAAACTATTTTCTAAGTGTTTATGGATCCATGCGTGCGCAAGGATGATTTTTAAAGTTTGTATCCGAATATAGGTGCCTCTAACTGGGCCGTGATGAGCGAATTTACCCGTGTTTTACCTCCTGGAAGTCCGCAGAATCAAACTTCATTATGAAACCTTTTTTTGTTTGTTTTTCAGTGGAATACATCGCGGGATATTGGCAGCATCTCAAAGGCTCCCGTGGTCTGAGGAAAAGGATCGAAATCAAAGATCCAAAGTGGGTAGAATCATGGCTTTCCTTTCGTTTCTAACCGAGGGCCAGACAATCTTCCAAAATTGGACTTTCCTTTCCAATATGTCCAAGATATACCAGTAAGTATGTCTGTGATGCCTTTTAGTTAAGATAAAATGTCCCCATGTAAAATATTCCATTTATTTCTTTCTGTGCATGTGGCCAGAGCATCTGCAGAATGGTGGAAAAGCGGAGAACACAGTGAAGATCTACCTGGTGAATTTGTCCCAGTTCATGGTCTACTTCAGGGACACTCCTCCATGTACGTCCAGGGTTCCAAGAAGAGAAGTGTTTGCCGTGATTCGTGCTATCTCAGAGTGTATTGCCAGCCTGGCTCCATGTGTAGTCATGCGTCAGATAAGTGTGAAGAAAAAGAAGTTGAGCAGAACAATCTCCAAACATCAGCTTCACCTCTGTAAAGTCCAGGCCAGGAGACGCATCCCTAAACTTCTTGGTCAGACTTATTAAATTTGTACTATATTAAATTACTTACCTGAGTTACTGACATCCATGTTCTAACCCCATAATTTTTTTTTTCAGACGGACTGTCTGAGGACCCCAACCCGGAGGCGCGAAGAATGTTTTTTTGGCTATCTAAGTGTTTACCTAGCAAGCCTGTATGGACACCTGCACCGGTGTTCTAAAGAATATGACTGTGTCAGAGGTTGATGAGGCCCAGCAGGAAGCCACCGTCGGGCAAGCGGGCTTTGTGATCAATGCAAGTCTACTAATATTGGAATGACAAACGCTCTCTGTCTTGTCCCGATATGTCCATTAACACACACTCTCCTTTGCACCACAGGTGAAGGAACACAAAACCAACCGTGCGTTTGGCCCCGCACAGCTCTACTTAACTGTAGAGGAATTCTCATGGGTGGAGCAGTGGATGATCATCAGACAGAAACTAAACCCACCCACAGACCTTCTTCTCTTCACCGAAAACTTCACAAAAATCGAGAAACTCATCGTGCCGATGCAAGCCGCCTGGCTTGACATGGGATTTCCTGGGCGCCCTACATTCACAGATTTCCGGACATCAATAGCCACATACGTAAGTAATTATATCACTTTTCCACGTAATAAACATAAAATTAAAAGGCATAATATTGAAGAACCATCTCTATTTTTCAAGGCAAGGAATACTTTGTCACCAAGTGACCGGATCAACATTTCAAAGACCATGTGTCATGACACACGGACAGCAGACAAATTCTACGCGCTCCACCGCACCGCGTCAGAGCTGGCTGAGATCCGTCAGAATTTCGAGGCAGCCGTCAAGCCAACCACATACTACGGTACATGACACCGCCGAACCTTCCCTCCTCTCCATGTCAGAATCATCAGGTGATGGTCTTGAGGAGGAAGCGGACTGCGGGCCTTCACACAGCCCCCCTGCCGGTCCTTCGCACAGCCCCCCAGCGGTCCTTCGCCGTCCTCACCAACAATCAGTCGGGCCAACGGATCAACAAGCCCTGATCAAGCTTCTGGGAGCTGCTACAGTCCAGGCGCGCCTCTTCTCAAGCTGTTCTTCTGGGAGCGACTTCACGCTGATAGCGCCTCTTCTCAAAGTGTTCTTCTGGGAGCGACTTCACGCCTGATAGCGACCCTTCTCAGAGCGATTCTCGCTATGCCCCAAATAGAGGGACACAACCCCAGAAGGCAAAGACCATTGTTAACCTACACGTTGAGAAGTAGACGTCAAGTGCGCGGTCACTGTGCACGTGTGCTCAGATCCAAACGAAATACAGTAAAAAATAAAAAAATTTTAAATAAATCAGTGGTGATGTGACTGTATTTGCTTCTTTAAGATTTTATCCATTCATTATTCCTGGCAAATAAAATAAAAACTAAATACGTATCAAGTCCAACATCCAGGACAGGAGGGGGGTCTGTGCCACAAATGTCATTCAGGGGGTGACAATGAGTGGATTCTGTGAGTTTGGTGTCGCTGGAGCGTTTCGTCTTGGCATGACAGGGGCGGAAGGGGTGGAAAATGACCAAAATGAACTTTGACACCTCTCATAACTCTGAGACGTTTGGTTTAATCTGGCCCAAATTGCTATGCAGCTTTCCTGTGGTAAGGTGCATACAAACTGGAAGAGCCCATCTCTCAAAGACCTTCCATCTGTTAGTTGTTTTTGGACCGGTTATTCAGGTTTTGACCGGCCACAGGCCCGGGCTTCTCTTCCGGCCCCTGGGGCAGATAGGGACCCCAAATTACCAGGGCTGCTCTACTCACACCCTAGAAACCATTGCGGTTTGATTATCTCTAAGTTAAGTAGAATCTTTACTGGTGTCTCTTTGGGCCTGGCTGGGGCTCCATGAAGCCTAAATCCTTGAGCTAGGGTTAGGATCTTTGGTCAGGCTCATCCCAGAGGGCTGATTTTCACAAATGTCATTCAGGGGGTGACAATGAGTGGATTCTGTGAGTTTGGTGTCGCTGGAGCGTTTCGTCTTGGCATGACAGGGGCAGGAAGGGGTGGAAAAATGACCAAAAATGAAACTTTGACACCTCATAACTCTGAGACGTTTGGTTTAATCTGGCCCAAATTTGCTATGCAGCTTCCTGTGGTAAGGGTGCTACAAACCTGGAAGAGCCCATCTCTCAAAGACCTTCCATCTGTTAGTTGTTTTTGGACCGGTTATCAGGTTTGACGGCACAGCGTGGCTTTCTCTCGGCCCCTGGGGCAGATAGGGACCCCAAATTACCAGGGCTTGCTCTACTCACACCCTAGAAACCATGCGGTTTGATATCTCTAAGTTAAGTAGAATCTTTACTGGTGTCTCTTTGGGCCTGCTGGGGCTCCATGAAGCCTAAATCCTTGAGCTAGGGTTAGGATCTTTGGTCAGGCTCATCCCAGAGGGCTGATTTTCACAAATGTCATTCAGGGGGTGACAATGAGTGGATTCTGTGAGTTTGGTGTCGCTGGAGCGTTTCGTCTTGGCATGACAGGGGCAGGAAGGGGTGGAAAAATGACCAAAAATGAAACTTTGACACCTCATAACTCTGAGACGTTTGGTTTAATCTGGCCCAAATTTGCTATGCAGCTTCCTGTGGTAAGGTGCTACAAACCTGGAAGAGCCCTATCTCTCAAAGACCTTCCATCTGTTAGTTGTTTTTGGACCGGTTATTCAGGTTTGACGGCACAGCCGTGGCTTTCTCTCGGCCCCTGGGGCAGATAGGGACCCCAAATTACCAGGGCTTGCTCTACTCACACCCTAGAAACCATGCGGTTTGATATCTCTAAGTTAAGTAGAATCTTTACTGGTGTCTCTTTGGGCCTGCTGGGGCTCCATGAAGCCTAAATCCTTGAGCTAGGGTTAGGATCTTTGGTCAGGCTCATCCCAGAGGGCTGATTTTCACAAATGTCATTCAGGGGGTGACAATGAGTGGATTCTGTGAGTTTGGTGTCGCTGGAGCGTTTCGTCTTGGCATGACAGGGGCAGGAAGGGGTGGAAAAATGACCAAAAATGAAACTTTGACACCTCATAACTCTGAGACGTTTGGTTTAATCTGGCCCAAATTTGCTATGCAGCTTCCTGTGGTAAGGTGCTACAAACCTGGAAGAGCCCATCTCTCAAAGACCTTCCATCTGTTAGTTGTTTTTGGACCGGTTATCAGGTTTGACGGCACAGCGTGGCTTTCTCTCGGCCCCTGGGGCAGATAGGGACCCCAAATTACCAGGGCTTGCTCTACTCACACCCTAGAAACCATGCGGTTTGATATCTCTAAGTTAAGTAGAATCTTTACTGGTGTCTCTTTGGGCCTGCTGGGGCTCCATGAAGCCTAAATCCTTGAGCTAGGGTTAGGATCTTTGGTCAGGCTCATCCCAGAGGGCTGATTTTCACAAATGTCATTCAGGGGGTGACAATGAGTGGATTCTGTGAGTTTGGTGTCGCTGGAGCGTTTCGTCTTGGCATGACAGGGGCAGGAAGGGGTGGAAAAATGACCAAAAATGAAACTTTGACACCTCATAACTCTGAGACGTTTGGTTTAATCTGGCCCAAATTTGCTATGCAGCTTCCTGTGGTAAGGTGCTACAAACCTGGAAGAGCCTATCTCTCAAAGACCTTCCATCTGTTAGTTGTTTTTGGACCGGTTATTAGGTTTGACGGCACAGCACGGCTTTCTCTCGGCCCCTGGGGCAGATAGGGACCCCAAATTACCAGG
This sequence comes from Fundulus heteroclitus, assembly GCF_011125445.2. Taxonomy (NCBI): domain Eukaryota; kingdom Metazoa; phylum Chordata; class Actinopteri; order Cyprinodontiformes; family Fundulidae; genus Fundulus; species Fundulus heteroclitus. The sequence goes on from NC_046384.1 coordinate 28,792,942, forward strand.
GCCTTGCTCTACTCACACCCTAGAAACCATGCGGTTTGATATCTCTAAGTTAAGTAGAATCTTTACTGGTGTCTCTTTGGGCCTGCTGGGGCTCCATGAAGCCTAAATCCTTGAGCTAGGGTTAGGGATCTTTGGTCAGGCTCATCCCAGAGGGCTGATTTTCACAAATGTCATTCAGGGGGTGACAATGAGTGGATTCTGTGAGTTTGGTGTCGCTGGAGCGTTTCGTCTTGGCATGACAGGGGCAGGAAGGGGTGGAAAAATGACCAAAAATGAAACTTTGACACCTCATAACTCTGAGACGTTTGGTTTAATCTGGCCCAAATTTGCTATGCAGCTTCCTGTGGTAAGGTGCTACAAACCTGGAAGAGCCTATCTCTCAAAGACCTTCCATCTGTTAGTTGTTTTTGGACCGGTTATTAGGTTTGACGGCACAGCACGGCTTTCTCTCGGCCCCTGGGGCAGATAGGGACCCCAAATTACCAGGGCCTGCTCTACTCACACCCTAGAAACCATGCGGTTTGATATCTCTAAGTTAAGTAGAATCTTTACTGGTGTCTCTTTGGGCCTGCTGGGGCTCCATGAAGCCTAAATCCTTGAGCTAGGGTTGGGATCTTTGGTCAGGCTCATCCCAGAGGGCTGATTTTCACAAATGTCATTCAGGGGGTGACAATGAGTGGATTCTGTGAGTTTGGTGTCGCTGGAGCGTTTCGTCTTGGCATGACAGGGGCAGGAAGGGGTGGAAAAATGACCAAAAATGAAACTTTGACACCTCATAACTCTGAGACGTTTGGTTTAATCTGGCCCAAATTTGCTATGCAGCTTCCTGTGGTAAGGTGCTACAAACCTGGAAGAGCCTATCTCTCAAAGACCTTCCATCTGTTAGTTGTTTTTGGACCGGTTATTAGGTTTGACGGCACAGCACGGCTTTCTCTCGGCCCCTGGGGCAGATAGGGACCCCAAATTACCAGGGCCTGCTCTACTCACACCCTAGAAACCAGTGCGGTTTGATATCTCTAAGTTAAGTAGAATCTTTACTGGTGTCTCTTTGGGCCTGCTGGGGCTCCATGAAGCCTAAATCCTTGAGCTAGGGTTGGGATCTTTGGTCAGGCTCATCCCAGAGGGCTGATTTTCACAAATGTCATTCAGGGGGTGACAATGAGTGGATTCTGTGAGTTTGGTGTCGCTGGAGCGTTTCGTCTTGGCATGACAGGGGCAGGAAGGGGTGGAAAAATGACCAAAAATGAAACTTTGACACCTCATAACTCTGAGACGTTTGGTTTAATCTGGCCCAAATTTGCTATGCAGCTTCCTGTGGTAAGGTGCTACAAACCTGGAAGAGCCTATCTCTCAAAGACCTTCCATCTGTTAGTTGTTTTTGGACCGGTTATTAGGTTTGACGGCACAGCACGGCTTTCTCTCGGCCCCTGGGGCAGATAGGGACCCCAAATTACCAGGGCCTGCTCTACTCACACCCTAGAAACCGTGCGGTTTGATATCTCTAAGTTAAGTAGAATCTTTACTGGTGTCTCTTTGGGCCTGGTGGGGCTCCATGAAGCCTAAATCCTTGAGCTAGGGTTGGGATCTTTGGTCAGGCTCATCCCAGAGGGCTGATTTTCACAAATGTCATTCAGGGGGTGACAATGAGTGGATTCTGTGAGTTTGGTGTCGCTGGAGCGTTTCGTCTTGGCATGACAGGGGCAGGAAGGGGTGGAAAAATGACCAAAAATGAAACTTTGACACCTCATAACTCTGAGACGTTTGGTTTAATCTGGCCCAAATTTGCTATGCAGCTTCCTGTGGTAAGGTGCTACAAACCTGGAAGAGCCTATCTCTCAAAGACCTTCCATCTGTTAGTTGTTTTTGGACCGGTTATTAGGTTTGACGGCACAGCACGGCTTTCTCTCGGCCCCTGGGGCAGATAGGGACCCCAAATTACCAGGGCCTGCTCTACTCACACCCTAGAAACCGTGCGGTTTGATATCTCTAAGTTAAGTAGAATCTTTACTGGTGTCTCTTTGGGCCTGGTGGGGCTCCATGAAGCCTAAATCCTTGAGCTAGGGTTGGGATCTTTGGTCAGGCTCATCCCAGAGGGCTGATTTTCACAAATGTCATTCAGGGGGTGACAATGAGTGGATTCTGTGAGTTTGGTGTCGCTGGAGCGTTTCGTCTTGGCATGACAGGGGCAGGAAGGGGTGGAAAAATGACCAAAAATGAAACTTTGACACCTCATAACTCTGAGACGTTTGGTTTAATCTGGCCCAAATTTGCTATGCAGCTTCCTGTGGTAAGGTGCTACAAACCTGGAAGAGCCTATCTCTCAAAGACCTTCCATCTGTTAGTTGTTTTTGGACCGGTTATTAGGTTTGACGGCACAGCACGGCTTTCTCTCGGCCCCTGGGGCAGATAGGGACCCCAAATTACCAGGGCCTGCTCTACTCACACCCTAGAAACCGTGCGGTTTGATATCTCTAAGTTAAGTAGAATCTTTACTGGTGTCTCTTTGGGCCTGGTGGGGCTCCATGAAGCCTAAATCCTTGAGCTAGGGTTGGGATCTTTGGTCAGGCTCATCCCAGAGGGCTGATTTTCACAAATGTCATTCAGGGGGTGACAATGAGTGGATTCTGTGAGTTTGGTGTCGCTGGAGCGTTTCGTCTTGGCATGACAGGGGCAGGAAGGGGTGGAAAAATGACCAAAAATGAAACTTTGACACCTCATAACTCTGAGACGTTTGGTTTAATCTGGCCCAAATTTGCTATGCAGCTTCCTGTGGTAAGGTGCTACAAACCTGGAAGAGCCTATCTCTCAAAGACCTTCCATCTGTTAGTTGTTTTTGGACCGGTTATTAGGTTTGACGGCACAGCACGGCTTTCTCTCGGCCCCTGGGGCAGATAGGGACCCCAAATTACCAGGGCCTGCTCTACTCACACCCTAGAAACCGTGCGGTTTGATATCTCCAAGTTAAGTAGAATCTTTACTGGTGTCTCTTTGGGCCTGGTGGGGCTCCATGAAGCCTAAATCCTTGAGCTAGGGTTGGGATCTTTGGTCAGGCTCATCCCAGAGGGCTGATTTTCACAAATGTCATTCAGGGGGTGACAATGAGTGGATTCTGTGAGTTTGGTGTCGCTGGAGCGTTTCGTCTTGGCATGACAGGGGCAGGAAGGGGTGGAAAAATGACCAAAAATGAAACTTTGACACCTCATAACTCTGAGACGTTTGGTTTAATCTGGCCCAAATTTGCTATGCAGCTTCCTGTGGTAAGGTGCTACAAACCTGGAAGAGCCTATCTCTCAAAGACCTTCCATCTGTTAGTTGTTTTTGGACCGGTTATTAGGTTTGACGGCACAGCACGGCTTTCTCTCGGCCCCTGGGGCAGATAGGGACCCCAAATTACCAGGGCCTGCTCTACTCACACCCTAGAAACCGTGCGGTTTGATATCTCTAAGTTAAGTAGAATCTTTACTGGTGTCTCTTTGGGCCTGGTGGGGCTCCATGAAGCCTAAATCCTTGAGCTAGGGTTGGGATCTTTGGTCAGGCTCATCCCAGAGGGCTGATTTTCACAAATGTCATTCAGGGGGTGACAATGAGTGGATTCTGTGAGTTTGGTGTCGCTGGAGCGTTTCGTCTTGGCATGACAGGGGCAGGAAGGGGTGGAAAAATGACCAAAAATGAAACTTTGACACCTCATAACTCTGAGACGTTTGGTTTAATCTGGCCCAAATTTGCTATGCAGCTTCCTGTGGTAAGGTGCTACAAACCTGGAAGAGCCTATCTCTCAAAGACCTTCCATCTGTTAGTTGTTTTTGGACCGGTTATTAGGTTTGACGGCACAGCACGGCTTTCTCTCGGCCCCTGGGGCAGATAGGGACCCCAAATTACCAGGGCCTGCTCTACTCACACCCTAGAAACCGTGCGGTTTGATATCTCCAAGTTAAGTAGAATCTTTACTGGTGTCTCTTTGGGCCTGGTGGGGCTCCATGAAGCCTAAATCCTTGAGCTAGGGTTGGGATCTTTGGTCAGGCTCATCCCAGAGGGCTGATTTTCACAAATGTCATTCAGGGGGTGACAATGAGTGGATTCTGTGAGTTTGGTGTCGCTGGAGCGTTTCGTCTTGGCATGACAGGGGCAGGAAGGGGTGGAAAAATGACCAAAAATGAAACTTTGACACCTCATAACTCTGAGACGTTTGGTTTAATCTGGCCCAAATTTGCTATGCAGCTTCCTGTGGTAAGGTGCTACAAACCTGGAAGAGCCTATCTCTCAAAGACCTTCCATCTGTTAGTTGTTTTTGGACCGGTTATTAGGTTTGACGGCACAGCACGGCTTTCTCTCGGCCCCTGGGGCAGATAGGGACCCCAAATTACCAGGGCCTGCTCTACTCACACCCTAGAAACCGTGCGGTTTGATATCTCCAAGTTAAGTAGAATCTTTACTGGTGTCTCTTTGGGCCTGGTGGGGCTCCATGAAGCCTAAATCCTTGAGCTAGGGTTGGGATCTTTGGTCAGGCTCATCCCAGAGGGCTGATTTTCACAAATGTCATTCAGGGGGTGACAATGAGTGGATTCTGTGAGTTTGGTGTCGCTGGAGCGTTTCGTCTTGGCATGACAGGGGCAGGAAGGGGTGGAAAAATGACCAAAAATGAAACTTTGACACCTCATAACTCTGAGACGTTTGGTTTAATCTGGCCCAAATTTGCTATGCAGCTTCCTGTGGTAAGGTGCTACAAACCTGGAAGAGCCTATCTCTCAAAGACCTTCCATCTGTTAGTTGTTTTTGGACCGGTTATTAGGTTTGACGGCACAGCACGGCTTTCTCTCGGCCCCTGGGGCAGATAGGGACCCCAAATTACCAGGGCCTGCTCTACTCACACCCTAGAAACCGTGCGGTTTGATATCTCCAAGTTAAGTAGAATCTTTACTGGTGTCTCTTTGGGCCTGGTGGGGCTCCATGAAGCCTAAATCCTTGAGCTAGGGTTGGGATCTTTGGTCAGGCTCATCCCAGAGGGCTGATTTTCACAAATGTCATTCAGGGGGTGACAATGAGTGGATTCTGTGAGTTTGGTGTCGCTGGAGCGTTTCGTCTTGGCATGACAGGGGCAGGAAGGGGTGGAAAAATGACCAAAAATGAAACTTTGACACCTCATAACTCTGAGACGTTTGGTTTAATCTGGCCCAAATTTGCTATGCAGCTTCCTGTGGTAAGGTGCTACAAACCTGGAAGAGCCTATCTCTCAAAGACCTTCCATCTGTTAGTTGTTTTTGGACCGGTTATTAGGTTTGACGGCACAGCACGGCTTTCTCTCGGCCCCTGGGGCAGATAGGGACCCCAAATTACCAGGGCCTGCTCTACTCACACCCTAGAAACCGTGCGGTTTGATATCTCCAAGTTAAGTAGAATCTTTACTGGTGTCTCTTTGGGCCTGGTGGGGCTCCATGAAGCCTAAATCCTTGAGCTAGGGTTGGGATCTTTGGTCAGGCTCATCCCAGAGGGCTGATTTTCACAAATGTCATTCAGGGGGTGACAATGAGTGGATTCTGTGAGTTTGGTGTCGCTGGAGCGTTTCGTCTTGGCATGACAGGGGCAGGAAGGGGTGGAAAAATGACCAAAAATGAAACTTTGACACCTCATAACTCTGAGACGTTTGGTTTAATCTGGCCCAAATTTGCTATGCAGCTTCCTGTGGTAAGGTGCTACAAACCTGGAAGAGCCTATCTCTCAAAGACCTTCCATCTGTTAGTTGTTTTTGGACCGGTTATTAGGTTTGACGGCACAGCACGGCTTTCTCTCGGCCCCTGGGGCAGATAGGGACCCCAAATTACCAGGGCCTGCTCTACTCACACCCTAGAAACCGTGCGGTTTGATATCTCCAAGTTAAGTAGAATCTTTACTGGTGTCTCTTTGGGCCTGGTGGGGCTCCATGAAGCCTAAATCCTTGAGCTAGGGTTGGGATCTTTGGTCAGGCTCATCCCAGAGGGCTGATTTTCACAAATGTCATTCAGGGGGTGACAATGAGTGGATTCTGTGAGTTTGGTGTCGCTGGAGCGTTTCGTCTTGGCATGACAGGGGCAGGAAGGGGTGGAAAAATGACCAAAAATGAAACTTTGACACCTCATAACTCTGAGACGTTTGGTTTAATCTGGCCCAAATTTGCTATGCAGCTTCCTGTGGTAAGGTGCTACAAACCTGGAAGAGCCTATCTCTCAAAGACCTTCCATCTGTTAGTTGTTTTTGGACCGGTTATTAGGTTTGACGGCACAGCACGGCTTTCTCTCGGCCCCTGGGGCAGATAGGGACCCCAAATTACCAGGGCCTGCTCTACTCACACCCTAGAAACCGTGCGGTTTGATATCTCCAAGTTAAGTAGAATCTTTACTGGTGTCTCTTTGGGCCTGGTGGGGCTCCATGAAGCCTAAATCCTTGAGCTAGGGTTGGGATCTTTGGTCAGGCTCATCCCAGAGGGCTGATTTTCACAAATGTCATTCAGGGGGTGACAATGAGTGGATTCTGTGAGTTTGGTGTCGCTGGAGCGTTTCGTCTTGGCATGACAGGGGCAGGAAGGGGTGGAAAAATGACCAAAAATGAAACTTTGACACCTCATAACTCTGAGACGTTTGGTTTAATCTGGCCCAAATTTGCTATGCAGCTTCCTGTGGTAAGGTGCTACAAACCTGGAAGAGCCTATCTCTCAAAGACCTTCCATCTGTTAGTTGTTTTTGGACCGGTTATTAGGTTTGACGGCACAGCACGGCTTTCTCTCGGCCCCTGGGGCAGATAGGGACCCCAAATTACCAGGGCCTGCTCTACTCACACCCTAGAAACCGTGCGGTTTGATATCTCCAAGTTAAGTAGAATCTTTACTGGTGTCTCTTTGGGCCTGGTGGGGCTCCATGAAGCCTAAATCCTTGAGCTAGGGTTGGGATCTTTGGTCAGGCTCATCCCAGAGGGCTGATTTTCACAAATGTCATTCAGGGGGTGACAATGAGTGGATTCTGTGAGTTTGGTGTCGCTGGAGCGTTTCGTCTTGGCATGACAGGGGCAGGAAGGGGTGGAAAAATGACCAAAAATGAAACTTTGACACCTCATAACTCTGAGACGTTTGGTTTAATCTGGCCCAAATTTGCTATGCAGCTTCCTGTGGTAAGGTGCTACAAACCTGGAAGAGCCTATCTCTCAAAGACCTTCCATCTGTTAGTTGTTTTTGGACCGGTTATTAGGTTTGACGGCACAGCACGGCTTTCTCTCGGCCCCTGGGGCAGATAGGGACCCCAAATTACCAGGGCCTGCTCTACTCACACCCTAGAAACCGTGCGGTTTGATATCTCCAAGTTAAGTAGAATCTTTACTGGTGTCTCTTTGGGCCTGGTGGGGCTCCATGAAGCCTAAATCCTTGAGCTAGGGTTGGGATCTTTGGTCAGGCTCATCCCAGAGGGCTGATTTTCACAAATGTCATTCAGGGGGTGACAATGAGTGGATTCTGTGAGTTTGGTGTCGCTGGAGCGTTTCGTCTTGGCATGACAGGGGCAGGAAGGGGTGGAAAAATGACCAAAAATGAAACTTTGACACCTCATAACTCTGAGACGTTTGGTTTAATCTGGCCCAAATTTGCTATGCAGCTTCCTGTGGTAAGGTGCTACAAACCTGGAAGAGCCTATCTCTCAAAGACCTTCCATCTGTTAGTTGTTTTTGGACCGGTTATTAGGTTTGACGGCACAGCACGGCTTTCTCTCGGCCCCTGGGGCAGATAGGGACCCCAAATTACCAGGGCCTGCTCTACTCACACCCTAGAAACCGTGCGGTTTGATATCTCCAAGTTAAGTAGAATCTTTACTGGTGTCTCTTTGGGCCTGGTGGGGCTCCATGAAGCCTAAATCCTTGAGCTAGGGTTGGGATCTTTGGTCAGGCTCATCCCAGAGGGCTGATTTTCACAAATGTCATTCAGGGGGTGACAATGAGTGGATTCTGTGAGTTTGGTGTCGCTGGAGCGTTTCGTCTTGGCATGACAGGGGCAGGAAGGGGTGGAAAAATGACCAAAAATGAAACTTTGACACCTCATAACTCTGAGACGTTTGGTTTAATCTGGCCCAAATTTGCTATGCAGCTTCCTGTGGTAAGGTGCTACAAACCTGGAAGAGCCTATCTCTCAAAGACCTTCCATCTGTTAGTTGTTTTTGGACCGGTTATTAGGTTTGACGGCACAGCACGGCTTTCTCTCGGCCCCTGGGGCAGATAGGGACCCCAAATTACCAGGGCCTGCTCTACTCACACCCTAGAAACCGTGCGGTTTGATATCTCCAAGTTAAGTAGAATCTTTACTGGTGTCTCTTTGGGCCTGGTGGGGCTCCATGAAGCCTAAATCCTTGAGCTAGGGTTGGGATCTTTGGTCAGGCTCATCCCAGAGGGCTGATTTTCACAAATGTCATTCAGGGGGTGACAATGAGTGGATTCTGTGAGTTTGGTGTCGCTGGAGCGTTTCGTCTTGGCATGACAGGGGCAGGAAGGGGTGGAAAAATGACCAAAAATGAAACTTTGACACCTCATAACTCTGAGACGTTTGGTTTAATCTGGCCCAAATTTGCTATGCAGCTTCCTGTGGTAAGGTGCTACAAACCTGGAAGAGCCTATCTCTCAAAGACCTTCCATCTGTTAGTTGTTTTTGGACCGGTTATTAGGTTTGACGGCACAGCACGGCTTTCTCTCGGCCCCTGGGGCAGATAGGGACCCCAAATTACCAGGGCCTGCTCTACTCACACCCTAGAAACCGTGCGGTTTGATATCTCCAAGTTAAGTAGAATCTTTACTGGTGTCTCTTTGGGCCTGGTGGGGCTCCATGAAGCCTAAATCCTTGAGCTAGGGTTGGGATCTTTGGTCAGGCTCATCCCAGAGGGCTGATTTTCACAAATGTCATTCAGGGGGTGACAATGAGTGGATTCTGTGAGTTTGGTGTCGCTGGAGCGTTTCGTCTTGGCATGACAGGGGCAGGAAGGGGTGGAAAAATGACCAAAAATGAAACTTTGACACCTCATAACTCTGAGACGTTTGGTTTAATCTGGCCCAAATTTGCTATGCAGCTTCCTGTGGTAAGGTGCTACAAACCTGGAAGAGCCTATCTCTCAAAGACCTTCCATCTGTTAGTTGTTTTTGGACCGGTTATTAGGTTTGACGGCACAGCACGGCTTTCTCTCGGCCCCTGGGGCAGATAGGGACCCCAAATTACCAGGGCCTGCTCTACTCACACCCTAGAAACCGTGCGGTTTGATATCTCCAAGTTAAGTAGAATCTTTACTGGTGTCTCTTTGGGCCTGGTGGGGCTCCATGAAGCCTAAATCCTTGAGCTAGGGTTGGGATCTTTGGTCAGGCTCATCCCAGAGGGCTGATTTTCACAAATGTCATTCAGGGGGGTGACAATGAGTGGATTCTGTGAGTTTGGTGTCGCTGGAGCGTTTCGTCTTGGCATGACAGGGGCAGGAAGGGGTGGAAAAATGACCAAAAATGAAACTTTGACACCTCATAACTCTGAGACGTTTGGTTTAATCTGGCCCAAATTTGCTATGCAGCTTCCTGTGGTAAGGTGCTACAAACCTGGAAGAGCCTATCTCTCAAAGACCTTCCATCTGTTAGTTGTTTTTGGACCGGTTATTAGGTTTGACGGCACAGCACGGCTTTCTCTCGGCCCCTGGGGCAGATAGGGACCCCAAATTACCAGGGCCTGCTCTACTCACACCCTAGAAACCGTGCGGTTTGATATCTCCAAGTTAAGTAGAATCTTTACTGGTGTCTCTTTGGGCCTGGTGGGGCTCCATGAAGCCTAAATCCTTGAGCTAGGGTTGGGATCTTTGGTCAGGCTCATCCCAGAGGGCTGATTTTCACAAATGTCATTCAGGGGGTGACAATGAGTGGATTCTGTGAGTTTGGTGTCGCTGGAGCGTTTCGTCTTGGCATGACAGGGGCAGGAAGGGGTGGAAAAATGACCAAAAATGAAACTTTGACACCTCATAACTCTGAGACGTTTGGTTTAATCTGGCCCAAATTTGCTATGCAGCTTCCTGTGGTAAGGTGCTACAAACCTGGAAGAGCCTATCTCTCAAAGACCTTCCATCTGTTAGTTGTTTTTGGACCGGTTATTAGGTTTGACGGCACAGCACGGCTTTCTCTCGGCCCCTGGGGCAGATAGGGACCCCAAATTACCAGGGCCTGCTCTACTCACACCCTAGAAACCGTGCGGTTTGATATCTCCAAGTTAAGTAGAATCTTTACTGGTGTCTCTTTGGGCCTGGTGGGGCTCCATGAAGCCTAAATCCTTGAGCTAGGGTTGGGATCTTTGGTCAGGCTCATCCCAGAGGGCTGATTTTCACAAATGTCATTCAGGGGGTGACAATGAGTGGATTCTGTGAGTTTGGTGTCGCTGGAGCGTTTCGTCTTGGCATGACAGGGGCAGGAAGGGGTGGAAAAATGACCAAAAATGAAACTTTGACACCTCATAACTCTGAGACGTTTGGTTTAATCTGGCCCAAATTTGCTATGCAGCTTCCTGTGGTAAGGTGCTACAAACCTGGAAGAGCCTATCTCTCAAAGACCTTCCATCTGTTAGTTGTTTTTGGACCGGTTATTAGGTTTGACGGCACAGCACGGCTTTCTCTCGGCCCCTGGGGCAGATAGGGACCCCAAATTACCAGGGCCTGCTCTACTCACACCCTAGAAACCGTGCGGTTTGATATCTCCAAGTTAAGTAGAATCTTTACTGGTGTCTCTTTGGGCCTGGTGGGGCTCCATGAAGCCTAAATCCTTGAGCTAGGGTTGGGATCTTTGGTCAGGCTCATCCCAGAGGGCTGATTTTCACAAATGTCATTCAGGGGGTGACAATGAGTGGATTCTGTGAGTTTGGTGTCGCTGGAGCGTTTCGTCTTGGCATGACAGGGGCAGGAAGGGGTGGAAAAATGACCAAAAATGAAACTTTGACACCTCATAACTCTGAGACGTTTGGTTTAATCTGGCCCAAATTTGCTATGCAGCTTCCTGTGGTAAGGTGCTACAAACCTGGAAGAGCCTATCTCTCAAAGACCTTCCATCTGTTAGTTGTTTTTGGACCGGTTATTAGGTTTGACGGCACAGCACGGCTTTCTCTCGGCCCCTGGGGCAGATAGGGACCCCAAATTACCAGGGCCTGCTCTACTCACACCCTAGAAACCGTGCGGTTTGATATCTCCAAGTTAAGTAGAATCTTTACTGGTGTCTCTTTGGGCCTGGTGGGGCTCCATGAAGCCTAAATCCTTGAGCTAGGGTTGGGATCTTTGGTCAGGCTCATCCCAGAGGGCTGATTTTCACAAATGTCATTCAGGGGGTGACAATGAGTGGATTCTGTGAGTTTGGTGTCGCTGGAGCGTTTCGTCTTGGCATGACAGGGGCAGGAAGGGGTGGAAAAATGACCAAAAATGAAACTTTGACACCTCATAACTCTGAGACGTTTGGTTTAATCTGGCCCAAATTTGCTATGCAGCTTCCTGTGGTAAGGTGCTACAAACCTGGAAGAGCCTATCTCTCAAAGACCTTCCATCTGTTAGTTGTTTTTGGACCGGTTATTAGGTTTGACGGCACAGCACGGCTTTCTCTCGGCCCCTGGGGCAGATAGGGACCCCAAATTACCAGGGCCTGCTCTACTCACACCCTAGAAACCGTGCGGTTTGATATCTCCAAGTTAAGTAGAATCTTTACTGGTGTCTCTTTGGGCCTGGTGGGGCTCCATGAAGCCTAAATCCTTGAGCTAGGGTTGGGATCTTTGGTCAGGCTCATCCCAGAGGGCTGATTTTCACAAATGTCATTCAGGGGGTGACAATGAGTGGATTCTGTGAGTTTGGTGTCGCTGGAGCGTTTCGTCTTGGCATGACAGGGGCAGGAAGGGGTGGAAAAATGACCAAAAATGAAACTTTGACACCTCATAACTCTGAGACGTTTGGTTTAATCTGGCCCAAATTTGCTATGCAGCTTCCTGTGGTAAGGTGCTACAAACCTGGAAGAGCCTATCTCTCAAAGACCTTCCATCTGTTAGTTGTTTTTGGACCGGTTATTAGGTTTGACGGCACAGCACGGCTTTCTCTCGGCCCCTGGGGCAGATAGGGACCCCAAATTACCAGGGCCTGCTCTACTCACACCCTAGAAACCGTGCGGTTTGATATCTCCAAGTTAAGTAGAATCTTTACTGGTGTCTCTTTGGGCCTGGTGGGGCTCCATGAAGCCTAAATCCTTGAGCTAGGGTTGGGATCTTTGGTCAGGCTCATCCCAGAGGGCTGATTTTCACAAATGTCATTCAGGGGGTGACAATGAGTGGATTCTGTGAGTTTGGTGTCGCTGGAGCGTTTCGTCTTGGCATGACAGGGGCAGGAAGGGGTGGAAAAATGACCAAAAATGAAACTTTGACACCTCATAACTCTGAGACGTTTGGTTTAATCTGGCCCAAATTTGCTATGCAGCTTCCTGTGGTAAGGTGCTACAAACCTGGAAGAGCCTATCTCTCAAAGACCTTCCATCTGTTAGTTGTTTTTGGACCGGTTATTAGGTTTGACGGCACAGCACGGCTTTCTCTCGGCCCCTGGGGCAGATAGGGACCCCAAATTACCAGGGCCTGCTCTACTCACACCCTAGAAACCGTGCGGTTTGATATCTCCAAGTTAAGTAGAATCTTTACTGGTGTCTCTTTGGGCCTGGTGGGGCTCCATGAAGCCTAAATCCTTGAGCTAGGGTTGGGATCTTTGGTCAGGCTCATCCCAGAGGGCTGATTTTCACAAATGTCATTCAGGGGGGTGACAATGAGTGGATTCTGTGAGTTTGGTGTCGCTGGAGCGTTTCGTCTTGGCATGACAGGGGCAGGAAGGGGTGGAAAAATGACCAAAAATGAAACTTTGACACCTCATAACTCTGAGACGTTTGGTTTAATCTGGCCCAAATTTGCTATGCAGCTTCCTGTGGTAAGGTGCTACAAACCTGGAAGAGCCTATCTCTCAAAGACCTTCCATCTGTTAGTTGTTTTTGGACCGGTTATTAGGTTTGACGGCACAGCACGGCTTTCTCTCGGCCCCTGGGGCAGATAGGGACCCCAAATTACCAGGGCCTGCTCTACTCACACCCTAGAAACCGTGCGGTTTGATATCTCCAAGTTAAGTAGAATCTTTACTGGTGTCTCTTTGGGCCTGGTGGGGCTCCATGAAGCCTAAATCCTTGAGCTAGGGTTGGGATCTTTGGTCAGGCTCATCCCAGAGGGCTGATTTTCACAAATGTCATTCAGGGGGTGACAATGAGTGGATTCTGTGAGTTTGGTGTCGCTGGAGCGTTTCGTCTTGGCATGACAGGGGCAGGAAGGGGTGGAAAAATGACCAAAAATGAAACTTTGACACCTCATAACTCTGAGACGTTTGGTTTAATCTGGCCCAAATTTGCTATGCAGCTTCCTGTGGTAAGGTGCTACAAACCTGGAAGAGCCTATCTCTCAAAGACCTTCCATCTGTTAGTTGTTTTTGGACCGGTTATTAGGTTTGACGGCACAGCACGGCTTTCTCTCGGCCCCTGGGGCAGATAGGGACCCCAAATTACCAGGGCCTGCTCTACTCACACCCTAGAAACCGTGCGGTTTGATATCTCCAAGTTAAGTAGAATCTTTACTGGTGTCTCTTTGGGCCTGGTGGGGCTCCATGAAGCCTAAATCCTTGAGCTAGGGTTGGGATCTTTGGTCAGGCTCATCCCAGAGGGCTGATTTTCACAAATGTCATTCAGGGGGTGACAATGAGTGGATTCTGTGAGTTTGGTGTCGCTGGAGCGTTTCGTCTTGGCATGACAGGGGCAGGAAGGGGTGGAAAAATGACCAAAAATGAAACTTTGACACCTCATAACTCTGAGACGTTTGGTTTAATCTGGCCCAAATTTGCTATGCAGCTTCCTGTGGTAAGGTGCTACAAACCTGGAAGAGCCTATCTCTCAAAGACCTTCCATCTGTTAGTTGTTTTTGGACCGGTTATTAGGTTTGACGGCACAGCACGGCTTTCTCTCGGCCCCTGGGGCAGATAGGGACCCCAAATTACCAGGGCCTGCTCTACTCACACCCTAGAAACCGTGCGGTTTGATATCTCCAAGTTAAGTAGAATCTTTACTGGTGTCTCTTTGGGCCTGGTGGGGCTCCATGAAGCCTAAATCCTTGAGCTAGGGTTGGGATCTTTGGTCAGGCTCATCCCAGAGGGCTGATTTTCACAAATGTCATTCAGGGGGTGACAATGAGTGGATTCTGTGAGTTTGGTGTCGCTGGAGCGTTTCGTCTTGGCATGACAGGGGCAGGAAGGGGTGGAAAAATGAGCAAAAATGAAACTTTGACACCTCATAACTCTGAGACGTTTGGTTTAATCTGGCCCAAATTTGCTATGCAGCTTCCTGTGGTAAGGTGCTACAAACCTGGAAGAGCCTATCTCTCAAAGACCTTCCATCTGTTAGTTGTTTTTGGACCGGTTATTAGGTTTGACGGCACAGCACGGCTTTCTCTCGGCCCCTGGGGCAGATAGGGACCCCAAATTACCAGGGCCTGCTCTACTCACACCCTAGAAACCGTGCGGTTTGATATCTCCAAGTTAAGTAGAATCTTTACTGGTGTCTCTTTGGGCCTGGTGGGGCTCCATGAAGCCTAAATCCTTGAGCTAGGGTTGGGATCTTTGGTCAGGCTCATCCCAGAGGGCTGATTTTCACAAATGTCATTCAGGGGGTGACAATGAGTGGATTCTGTGAGTTTGGTGTCGCTGGAGCGTTTCGTCTTGGCATGACAGGGGCAGGAAGGGGTGGAAAAATGACCAAAAATGAAACTTTGACACCTCATAACTCTGAGACGTTTGGTTTAATCTGGCCCAAATTTGCTATGCAGCTTCCTGTGGTAAGGTGCTACAAACCTGGAAGAGCCTATCTCTCAAAGACCTTCCATCTGTTAGTTGTTTTTGGACCGGTTATTAGGTTTGACGGCACAGCACGGCTTTCTCTCGGCCCCTGGGGCAGATAGGGACCCCAAATTACCAGGGCCTGCTCTACTCACACCCTAGAAACCGTGCGGTTTGATATCTCCAAGTTAAGTAGAATCTTTACTGGTGTCTCTTTGGGCCTGGTGGGGCTCCATGAAGCCTAAATCCTTGAGCTAGGGTTGGGATCTTTGGTCAGGCTCATCCCAGAGGGCTGATTTTCACAAATGTCATTCAGGGGGTGACAATGAGTGGATTCTGTGAGTTTGGTGTCGCTGGAGCGTTTCGTCTTGGCATGACAGGGGCAGGAAGGGGTGGAAAAATGAGCAAAAATGAAACTTTGACACCTCATAACTCTGAGACGTTTGGTTTAATCTGGCCCAAATTTGCTATGCAGCTTCCTGTGGTAAGGTGCTACAAACCTGGAAGAGCCTATCTCTCAAAGACCTTCCATCTGTTAGTTGTTTTTGGACCGGTTATTAGGTTTGACGGCACAGCACGGCTTTCTCTCGGCCCCTGGGGCAGATAGGGACCCCAAATTACCAGGGCCTGCTCTACTCACACCCTAGAAACCGTGCGGTTTGATATCTCCAAGTTAAGTAGAATCTTTACTGGTGTCTCTTTGGGCCTGGTGGGGCTCCATGAAGCCTAAATCCTTGAGCTAGGGTTGGGATCTTTGGTCAGGCTCATCCCAGAGGGCTGATTTTCACAAATGTCATTCAGGGGGGTGACAATGAGTGGATTCTGTGAGTTTGGTGTCGCTGGAGCGTTTCGTCTTGGCATGACAGGGGCAGGAAGGGGTGGAAAAATGAGCAAAAATGAAACTTTGACACCTCATAACTCTGAGACGTTTGGTTTAATCTGGCCCAAATTTGCTATGCAGCTTCCTGTGGTAAGGTGCTACAAACCTGGAAGAGCCTATCTCTCAAAGACCTTCCATCTGTTAGTTGTTTTTGGACCGGTTATTAGGTTTGACGGCACAGCACGGCTTTCTCTCGGCCCCTGGGGCAGATAGGGACCCCAAATTACCAGGGCCTGCTCTACTCACACCCTAGAAACCGTGCGGTTTGATATCTCCAAGTTAAGTAGAATCTTTACTGGTGTCTCTTTGGGCCTGGTGGGGCTCCATGAAGCCTAAATCCTTGAGCTAGGGTTGGGATCTTTGGTCAGGCTCATCCCAGAGGGCTGATTTTCACAAATGTCATTCAGGGGGTGACAATGAGTGGATTCTGTGAGTTTGGTGTCGCTGGAGCGTTTCGTCTTGGCATGACAGGGGCAGGAAGGGGTGGAAAAATGAGCAAAAATGAAACTTTGACACCTCATAACTCTGAGACGTTTGGTTTAATCTGGCCCAAATTTGCTATGCAGCTTCCTGTGGTAAGGTGCTACAAACCTGGAAGAGCCTATCTCTCAAAGACCTTCCATCTGTTAGTTGTTTTTGGACCGGTTATTAGGTTTGACGGCACAGCACGGCTTTCTCTCGGCCCCTGGGGCAGATAGGGACCCCAAATTACCAGGGCCTGCTCTACTCACACCCTAGAAACCGTGCGGTTTGATATCTCCAAGTTAAGTAGAATCTTTACTGGTGTCTCTTTGGGCCTGGTGGGGCTCCATGAAGCCTAAATCCTTGAGCTAGGGTTGGGATCTTGGGTCAGGCTCATCCCAGAGGGCTGATTTTCACAAATGTCATTAAGGGGGTGACAATGAGTGGATTCTGTGAGTTTGGTGTCGCTGGAGCGTTTCGTCTTGGCATGACAGGGGCAGGAAGGGGTGGAAAAATGAGCAAAAATGAAACTTTGACACCTCATAACTCTGAGACGTTTGGTTTAATCTGGCCCAAATTTGCTATGCAGCTTCCTGTGGTAAGGTGCTACAAACCTGGAAGAGCCTATCTCTCAAAGACCTTCCATCTGTTAGTTGTTTTTGGACCGGTTATTAGGTTTGACGGCACAGCACGGCTTTCTCTCGGCCCCTGGGGCAGATAGGGACCCCAAATTACCAGGGCCTGCTCTACTCACACCCTAGAAACCGTGCGGTTTGATATCTCCAAGTTAAGTAGAATCTTTACTGGTGTCTCTTTGGGCCTGGTGGGGCTCCATGAAGCCTAAATCCTTGAGCTAGGGTTGGGATCTTTGGTCAGGCTCATCCCAGAGGGCTGATTTTCACAAATGTCATTCAGGGGGTGACAATGAGTGGATTCTGTGAGTTTGGTGTCGCTGGAGCGTTTCGTCTTGGCATGACAGGGGCAGGAAGGGGTGGAAAAATGAGCAAAAATGAAACTTTGACACCTCATAACTCTGAGACGTTTGGTTTAATCTGGCCCAAATTTGCTATGCAGCTTCCTGTGGTAAGGTGCTACAAACCTGGAAGAGCCTATCTCTCAAAGACCTTCCATCTGTTAGTTGTTTTTGGACCGGTTATTAGGTTTGACGGCACAGCACGGCTTTCTCTCGGCCCCTGGGGCAGATAGGGACCCCAAATTACCAGGGCCTGCTCTACTCACACCCTAGAAACCGTGCGGTTTGATATCTCCAAGTTAAGTAGAATCTTTACTGGTGTCTCTTTGGGCCTGGTGGGGCTCCATGAAGCCTAAATCCTTGAGCTAGGGTTGGGATCTTTGGTCAGGCTCATCCCAGAGGGCTGATTTTCACAAATGTCATTCAGGGGGTGACAATGAGTGGATTCTGTGAGTTTGGTGTCGCTGGAGCGTTTCGTCTTGGCATGACAGGGGCAGGAAGGGGTGGAAAAATGAGCAAAAATGAAACTTTGACACCTCATAACTCTGAGACGTTTGGTTTAATCTGGCCCAAATTTGCTATGCAGCTTCCTGTGGTAAGGTGCTACAAACCTGGAAGAGCCTATCTCTCAAAGACCTTCCATCTGTTAGTTGTTTTTGGACCGGTTATTAGGTTTGACGGCACAGCACGGCTTTCTCTCGGCCCCTGGGGCAGATAGGGACCCCAAATTACCAGGGCCTGCTCTACTCACACCCTAGAAACCGTGCGGTTTGATATCTCCAAGTTAAGTAGAATCTTTACTGGTGTCTCTTTGGGCCTGGTGGGGCTCCATGAAGCCTAAATCCTTGAGCTAGGGTTGGGATCTTTGGTCAGGCTCATCCCAGAGGGCTGATTTTCACAAATGTCATTCAGGGGGTGACAATGAGTGGATTCTGTGAGTTTGGTGTCGCTGGAGCGTTTCGTCTTGGCATGACAGGGGCAGGAAGGGGTGGAAAAATGAGCAAAAATGAAACTTTGACACCTCATAACTCTGAGACGTTTGGTTTAATCTGGCCCAAATTTGCTATGCAGCTTCCTGTGGTAAGGTGCTACAAACCTGGAAGAGCCTATCTCTCAAAGACCTTCCATCTGTTAGTTGTTTTTGGACCGGTTATTAGGTTTGACGGCACAGCACGGCTTTCTCTCGGCCCCTGGGGCAGATAGGGACCCCAAATTACCAGGGCCTGCTCTACTCACACCCTAGAAACCGTGCGGTTTGATATCTCCAAGTTAAGTAGAATCTTTACTGGTGTCTCTTTGGGCCTGGTGGGGCTCCATGAAGCCTAAATCCTTGAGCTAGGGTTGGGATCTTTGGTCAGGCTCATCCCAGAGGGCTGATTTTCACAAATGTCATTCAGGGGGTGACAATGAGTGGATTCTGTGAGTTTGGTGTCGCTGGAGCGTTTCGTCTTGGCATGACAGGGGCAGGAAGGGGTGGAAAAATGAGCAAAAATGAAACTTTGACACCTCATAACTCTGAGACGTTTGGTTTAATCTGGCCCAAATTTGCTATGCAGCTTCCTGTGGTAAGGTGCTACAAACCTGGAAGAGCCTATCTCTCAAAGACCTTCCATCTGTTAGTTGTTTTTGGACCGGTTATTAGGTTTGACGGCACAGCACGGCTTTCTCTCGGCCCCTGGGGCAGATAGGGACCCCAAATTACCAGGGCCTGCTCTACTCACACCCTAGAAACCGTGCGGTTTGATATCTCCAAGTTAAGTAGAATCTTTACTGGTGTCTCTTTGGGCCTGGTGGGGCTCCATGAAGCCTAAATCCTTGAGCTAGGGTTGGGATCTTTGGTCAGGCTCATCCCAGAGGGCTGATTTTCACAAATGTCATTCAGGGGGTGACAATGAGTGGATTCTGTGAGTTTGGTGTCGCTGGAGCGT
This sequence comes from Fundulus heteroclitus, assembly GCF_011125445.2. NCBI lineage: Eukaryota > Metazoa > Chordata > Actinopteri > Cyprinodontiformes > Fundulidae > Fundulus > Fundulus heteroclitus. Next base: position 28,812,085 of record NC_046384.1, read on the forward strand.
TTCGTCTTGGCATGACAGGGGCAGGAAGGGGTGGAAAAATGAGCAAAAATGAAACTTTGACACCTCATAACTCTGAGACGTTTGGTTTAATCTGGCCCAAATTTGCTATGCAGCTTCCTGTGGTAAGGTGCTACAAACCTGGAAGAGCCTATCTCTCAAAGACCTTCCATCTGTTAGTTGTTTTTGGACCGGTTATTAGGTTTGACGGCACAGCACGGCTTTCTCTCGGCCCCTGGGGCAGATAGGGACCCCAAATTACCAGGGCCTGCTCTACTCACACCCTAGAAACCGTGCGGTTTGATATCTCCAAGTTAAGTAGAATCTTTACTGGTGTCTCTTTGGGCCTGGTGGGGCTCCATGAAGCCTAAATCCTTGAGCTAGGGTTGGGATCTTTGGTCAGGCTCATCCCAGAGGGCTGATTTTCACAAATGTCATTCAGGGGGTGACAATGAGTGGATTCTGTGAGTTTGGTGTCGCTGGAGCGTTTCGTCTTGGCATGACAGGGGCAGGAAGGGGTGGAAAAATGAGCAAAAATGAAACTTTGACACCTCATAACTCTGAGACGTTTGGTTTAATCTGGCCCAAATTTGCTATGCAGCTTCCTGTGGTAAGGTGCTACAAACCTGGAAGAGCCTATCTCTCAAAGACCTTCCATCTGTTAGTTGTTTTTGGACCGGTTATTAGGTTTGACGGCACAGCACGGCTTTCTCTCGGCCCCTGGGGCAGATAGGGACCCCAAATTACCAGGGCCTGCTCTACTCACACCCTAGAAACCGTGCGGTTTGATATCTCCAAGTTAAGTAGAATCTTTACTGGTGTCTCTTTGGGCCTGGTGGGGCTCCATGAAGCCTAAATCCTTGAGCTAGGGTTGGGATCTTTGGTCAGGCTCATCCCAGAGGGCTGATTTTCACAAATGTCATTCAGGGGGTGACAATGAGTGGATTCTGTGAGTTTGGTGTCGCTGGAGCGTTTCGTCTTGGCATGACAGGGGCAGGAAGGGGTGGAAAAATGAGCAAAAATGAAACTTTGACACCTCATAACTCTGAGACGTTTGGTTTAATCTGGCCCAAATTTGCTATGCAGCTTCCTGTGGTAAGGTGCTACAAACCTGGAAGAGCCTATCTCTCAAAGACCTTCCATCTGTTAGTTGTTTTTGGACCGGTTATTAGGTTTGACGGCACAGCACGGCTTTCTCTCGGCCCCTGGGGCAGATAGGGACCCCAAATTACCAGGGCCTGCTCTACTCACACCCTAGAAACCGTGCGGTTTGATATCTCCAAGTTAAGTAGAATCTTTACTGGTGTCTCTTTGGGCCTGGTGGGGCTCCATGAAGCCTAAATCCTTGAGCTAGGGTTGGGATCTTTGGTCAGGCTCATCCCAGAGGGCTGATTTTCACAAATGTCATTCAGGGGGTGACAATGAGTGGATTCTGTGAGTTTGGTGTCGCTGGAGCGTTTCGTCTTGGCATGACAGGGGCAGGAAGGGGTGGAAAAATGAGCAAAAATGAAACTTTGACACCTCATAACTCTGAGACGTTTGGTTTAATCTGGCCCAAATTTGCTATGCAGCTTCCTGTGGTAAGGTGCTACAAACCTGGAAGAGCCTATCTCTCAAAGACCTTCCATCTGTTAGTTGTTTTTGGACCGGTTATTAGGTTTGACGGCACAGCACGGCTTTCTCTCGGCCCCTGGGGCAGATAGGGACCCCAAATTACCAGGGCCTGCTCTACTCACACCCTAGAAACCGTGCGGTTTGATATCTCCAAGTTAAGTAGAATCTTTACTGGTGTCTCTTTGGGCCTGGTGGGGCTCCATGAAGCCTAAATCCTTGAGCTAGGGTTGGGATCTTTGGTCAGGCTCATCCCAGAGGGCTGATTTTCACAAATGTCATTCAGGGGGTGACAATGAGTGGATTCTGTGAGTTTGGTGTCGCTGGAGCGTTTCGTCTTGGCATGACAGGGGCAGGAAGGGGTGGAAAAATGAGCAAAAATGAAACTTTGACACCTCATAACTCTGAGACGTTTGGTTTAATCTGGCCCAAATTTGCTATGCAGCTTCCTGTGGTAAGGTGCTACAAACCTGGAAGAGCCTATCTCTCAAAGACCTTCCATCTGTTAGTTGTTTTTGGACCGGTTATTAGGTTTGACGGCACAGCACGGCTTTCTCTCGGCCCCTGGGGCAGATAGGGACCCCAAATTACCAGGGCCTGCTCTACTCACACCCTAGAAACCGTGCGGTTTGATATCTCCAAGTTAAGTAGAATCTTTACTGGTGTCTCTTTGGGCCTGGTGGGGCTCCATGAAGCCTAAATCCTTGAGCTAGGGTTGGGATCTTTGGTCAGGCTCATCCCAGAGGGCTGATTTTCACAAATGTCATTCAGGGGGTGACAATGAGTGGATTCTGTGAGTTTGGTGTCGCTGGAGCGTTTCGTCTTGGCATGACAGGGGCAGGAAGGGGTGGAAAAATGAGCAAAAATGAAACTTTGACACCTCATAACTCTGAGACGTTTGGTTTAATCTGGCCCAAATTTGCTATGCAGCTTCCTGTGGTAAGGTGCTACAAACCTGGAAGAGCCTATCTCTCAAAGACCTTCCATCTGTTAGTTGTTTTTGGACCGGTTATTAGGTTTGACGGCACAGCACGGCTTTCTCTCGGCCCCTGGGGCAGATAGGGACCCCAAATTACCAGGGCCTGCTCTACTCACACCCTAGAAACCGTGCGGTTTGATATCTCCAAGTTAAGTAGAATCTTTACTGGTGTCTCTTTGGGCCTGGTGGGGCTCCATGAAGCCTAAATCCTTGAGCTAGGGTTGGGATCTTTGGTCAGGCTCATCCCAGAGGGCTGATTTTCACAAATGTCATTCAGGGGGTGACAATGAGTGGATTCTGTGAGTTTGGTGTCGCTGGAGCGTTTCGTCTTGGCATGACAGGGGCAGGAAGGGGTGGAAAAATGAGCAAAAATGAAACTTTGACACCTCATAACTCTGAGACGTTTGGTTTAATCTGGCCCAAATTTGCTATGCAGCTTCCTGTGGTAAGGTGCTACAAACCTGGAAGAGCCTATCTCTCAAAGACCTTCCATCTGTTAGTTGTTTTTGGACCGGTTATTAGGTTTGACGGCACAGCACGGCTTTCTCTCGGCCCCTGGGGCAGATAGGGACCCCAAATTACCAGGGCCTGCTCTACTCACACCCTAGAAACCGTGCGGTTTGATATCTCCAAGTTAAGTAGAATCTTTACTGGTGTCTCTTTGGGCCTGGTGGGGCTCCATGAAGCCTAAATCCTTGAGCTAGGGTTGGGATCTTTGGTCAGGCTCATCCCAGAGGGCTGATTTTCACAAATGTCATTCAGGGGGTGACAATGAGTGGATTCTGTGAGTTTGGTGTCGCTGGAGCGTTTCGTCTTGGCATGACAGGGGCAGGAAGGGGTGGAAAAATGAGCAAAAATGAAACTTTGACACCTCATAACTCTGAGACGTTTGGTTTAATCTGGCCCAAATTTGCTATGCAGCTTCCTGTGGTAAGGTGCTACAAACCTGGAAGAGCCTATCTCTCAAAGACCTTCCATCTGTTAGTTGTTTTTGGACCGGTTATTAGGTTTGACGGCACAGCACGGCTTTCTCTCGGCCCCTGGGGCAGATAGGGACCCCAAATTACCAGGGCCTGCTCTACTCACACCCTAGAAACCGTGCGGTTTGATATCTCCAAGTTAAGTAGAATCTTTACTGGTGTCTCTTTGGGCCTGGTGGGGCTCCATGAAGCCTAAATCCTTGAGCTAGGGTTGGGATCTTTGGTCAGGCTCATCCCAGAGGGCTGATTTTCACAAATGTCATTCAGGGGGTGACAATGAGTGGATTCTGTGAGTTTGGTGTCGCTGGAGCGTTTCGTCTTGGCATGACAGGGGCAGGAAGGGGTGGAAAAATGAGCAAAAATGAAACTTTGACACCTCATAACTCTGAGACGTTTGGTTTAATCTGGCCCAAATTTGCTATGCAGCTTCCTGTGGTAAGGTGCTACAAACCTGGAAGAGCCTATCTCTCAAAGACCTTCCATCTGTTAGTTGTTTTTGGACCGGTTATTAGGTTTGACGGCACAGCACGGCTTTCTCTCGGCCCCTGGGGCAGATAGGGACCCCAAATTACCAGGGCCTGCTCTACTCACACCCTAGAAACCGTGCGGTTTGATATCTCCAAGTTAAGTAGAATCTTTACTGGTGTCTCTTTGGGCCTGGTGGGGCTCCATGAAGCCTAAATCCTTGAGCTAGGGTTGGGATCTTTGGTCAGGCTCATCCCAGAGGGCTGATTTTCACAAATGTCATTCAGGGGGTGACAATGAGTGGATTCTGTGAGTTTGGTGTCGCTGGAGCGTTTCGTCTTGGCATGACAGGGGCAGGAAGGGGTGGAAAAATGAGCAAAAATGAAACTTTGACACCTCATAACTCTGAGACGTTTGGTTTAATCTGGCCCAAATTTGCTATGCAGCTTCCTGTGGTAAGGTGCTACAAACCTGGAAGAGCCTATCTCTCAAAGACCTTCCATCTGTTAGTTGTTTTTGGACCGGTTATTAGGTTTGACGGCACAGCACGGCTTTCTCTCGGCCCCTGGGGCAGATAGGGACCCCAAATTACCAGGGCCTGCTCTACTCACACCCTAGAAACCGTGCGGTTTGATATCTCCAAGTTAAGTAGAATCTTTACTGGTGTCTCTTTGGGCCTGGTGGGGCTCCATGAAGCCTAAATCCTTGAGCTAGGGTTGGGATCTTTGGTCAGGCTCATCCCAGAGGGCTGATTTTCACAAATGTCATTCAGGGGGTGACAATGAGTGGATTCTGTGAGTTTGGTGTCGCTGGAGCGTTTCGTCTTGGCATGACAGGGGCAGGAAGGGGTGGAAAAATGAGCAAAAATGAAACTTTGACACCTCATAACTCTGAGACGTTTGGTTTAATCTGGCCCAAATTTGCTATGCAGCTTCCTGTGGTAAGGTGCTACAAACCTGGAAGAGCCTATCTCTCAAAGACCTTCCATCTGTTAGTTGTTTTTGGACCGGTTATTAGGTTTGACGGCACAGCACGGCTTTCTCTCGGCCCCTGGGGCAGATAGGGACCCCAAATTACCAGGGCCTGCTCTACTCACACCCTAGAAACCGTGCGGTTTGATATCTCCAAGTTAAGTAGAATCTTTACTGGTGTCTCTTTGGGCCTGGTGGGGCTCCATGAAGCCTAAATCCTTGAGCTAGGGTTGGGATCTTTGGTCAGGCTCATCCCAGAGGGCTGATTTTCACAAATGTCATTCAGGGGGTGACAATGAGTGGATTCTGTGAGTTTGGTGTCGCTGGAGCGTTTCGTCTTGGCATGACAGGGGCAGGAAGGGGTGGAAAAATGAGCAAAAATGAAACTTTGACACCTCATAACTCTGAGACGTTTGGTTTAATCTGGCCCAAATTTGCTATGCAGCTTCCTGTGGTAAGGTGCTACAAACCTGGAAGAGCCTATCTCTCAAAGACCTTCCATCTGTTAGTTGTTTTTGGACCGGTTATTAGGTTTGACGGCACAGCACGGCTTTCTCTCGGCCCCTGGGGCAGATAGGGACCCCAAATTACCAGGGCCTGCTCTACTCACACCCTAGAAACCGTGCGGTTTGATATCTCCAAGTTAAGTAGAATCTTTACTGGTGTCTCTTTGGGCCTGGTGGGGCTCCATGAAGCCTAAATCCTTGAGCTAGGGTTGGGATCTTTGGTCAGGCTCATCCCAGAGGGCTGATTTTCACAAATGTCATTCAGGGGGTGACAATGAGTGGATTCTGTGAGTTTGGTGTCGCTGGAGCGTTTCGTCTTGGCATGACAGGGGCAGGAAGGGGTGGAAAAATGAGCAAAAATGAAACTTTGACACCTCATAACTCTGAGACGTTTGGTTTAATCTGGCCCAAATTTGCTATGCAGCTTCCTGTGGTAAGGTGCTACAAACCTGGAAGAGCCTATCTCTCAAAGACCTTCCATCTGTTAGTTGTTTTTGGACCGGTTATTAGGTTTGACGGCACAGCACGGCTTTCTCTCGGCCCCTGGGGCAGATAGGGACCCCAAATTACCAGGGCCTGCTCTACTCACACCCTAGAAACCGTGCGGTTTGATATCTCCAAGTTAAGTAGAATCTTTACTGGTGTCTCTTTGGGCCTGGTGGGGCTCCATGAAGCCTAAATCCTTGAGCTAGGGTTGGGATCTTTGGTCAGGCTCATCCCAGAGGGCTGATTTTCACAAATGTCATTCAGGGGGGTGACAATGAGTGGATTCTGTGAGTTTGGTGTCGCTGGAGCGTTTCGTCTTGGCATGACAGGGGCAGGAAGGGGTGGAAAAATGAGCAAAAATGAAACTTTGACACCTCATAACTCTGAGACGTTTGGTTTAATCTGGCCCAAATTTGCTATGCAGCTTCCTGTGGTAAGGTGCTACAAACCTGGAAGAGCCTATCTCTCAAAGACCTTCCATCTGTTAGTTGTTTTTGGACCGGTTATTAGGTTTGACGGCACAGCACGGCTTTCTCTCGGCCCCTGGGGCAGATAGGGACCCCAAATTACCAGGGCCTGCTCTACTCACACCCTAGAAACCGTGCGGTTTGATATCTCCAAGTTAAGTAGAATCTTTACTGGTGTCTCTTTGGGCCTGGTGGGGCTCCATGAAGCCTAAATCCTTGAGCTAGGGTTGGGATCTTTGGTCAGGCTCATCCCAGAGGGCTGATTTTCACAAATGTCATTCAGGGGGTGACAATGAGTGGATTCTGTGAGTTTGGTGTCGCTGGAGCGTTTCGTCTTGGCATGACAGGGGCAGGAAGGGGTGGAAAAATGAGCAAAAATGAAACTTTGACACCTCATAACTCTGAGACGTTTGGTTTAATCTGGCCCAAATTTGCTATGCAGCTTCCTGTGGTAAGGTGCTACAAACCTGGAAGAGCCTATCTCTCAAAGACCTTCCATCTGTTAGTTGTTTTTGGACCGGTTATTAGGTTTGACGGCACAGCACGGCTTTCTCTCGGCCCCTGGGGCAGATAGGGACCCCAAATTACCAGGGCCTGCTCTACTCACACCCTAGAAACCGTGCGGTTTGATATCTCCAAGTTAAGTAGAATCTTTACTGGTGTCTCTTTGGGCCTGGTGGGGCTCCATGAAGCCTAAATCCTTGAGCTAGGGTTGGGATCTTTGGTCAGGCTCATCCCAGAGGGCTGATTTTCACAAATGTCATTCAGGGGGTGACAATGAGTGGATTCTGTGAGTTTGGTGTCGCTGGAGCGTTTCGTCTTGGCATGACAGGGGCAGGAAGGGGTGGAAAAATGAGCAAAAATGAAACTTTGACACCTCATAACTCTGAGACGTTTGGTTTAATCTGGCCCAAATTTGCTATGCAGCTTCCTGTGGTAAGGTGCTACAAACCTGGAAGAGCCTATCTCTCAAAGACCTTCCATCTGTTAGTTGTTTTTGGACCGGTTATTAGGTTTGACGGCACAGCACGGCTTTCTCTCGGCCCCTGGGGCAGATAGGGACCCCAAATTACCAGGGCCTGCTCTACTCACACCCTAGAAACCGTGCGGTTTGATATCTCCAAGTTAAGTAGAATCTTTACTGGTGTCTCTTTGGGCCTGGTGGGGCTCCATGAAGCCTAAATCCTTGAGCTAGGGTTGGGATCTTTGGTCAGGCTCATCCCAGAGGGCTGATTTTCACAAATGTCATTCAGGGGGTGACAATGAGTGGATTCTGTGAGTTTGGTGTCGCTGGAGCGTTTCGTCTTGGCATGACAGGGGCAGGAAGGGGTGGAAAAATGAGCAAAAATGAAACTTTGACACCTCATAACTCTGAGACGTTTGGTTTAATCTGGCCCAAATTTGCTATGCAGCTTCCTGTGGTAAGGTGCTACAAACCTGGAAGAGCCTATCTCTCAAAGACCTTCCATCTGTTAGTTGTTTTTGGACCGGTTATTAGGTTTGACGGCACAGCACGGCTTTCTCTCGGCCCCTGGGGCAGATAGGGACCCCAAATTACCAGGGCCTGCTCTACTCACACCCTAGAAACCGTGCGGTTTGATATCTCCAAGTTAAGTAGAATCTTTACTGGTGTCTCTTTGGGCCTGGTGGGGCTCCATGAAGCCTAAATCCTTGAGCTAGGGTTGGGATCTTTGGTCAGGCTCATCCCAGAGGGCTGATTTTCACAAATGTCATTCAGGGGGTGACAATGAGTGGATTCTGTGAGTTTGGTGTCGCTGGAGCGTTTCGTCTTGGCATGACAGGGGCAGGAAGGGGTGGAAAAATGAGCAAAAATGAAACTTTGACACCTCATAACTCTGAGACGTTTGGTTTAATCTGGCCCAAATTTGCTATGCAGCTTCCTGTGGTAAGGTGCTACAAACCTGGAAGAGCCTATCTCTCAAAGACCTTCCATCTGTTAGTTGTTTTTGGACCGGTTATTAGGTTTGACGGCACAGCACGGCTTTCTCTCGGCCCCTGGGGCAGATAGGGACCCCAAATTACCAGGGCCTGCTCTACTCACACCCTAGAAACCGTGCGGTTTGATATCTCCAAGTTAAGTAGAATCTTTACTGGTGTCTCTTTGGGCCTGGTGGGGCTCCATGAAGCCTAAATCCTTGAGCTAGGGTTGGGATCTTTGGTCAGGCTCATCCCAGAGGGCTGATTTTCACAAATGTCATTCAGGGGGTGACAATGAGTGGATTCTGTGAGTTTGGTGTCGCTGGAGCGTTTCGTCTTGGCATGACAGGGGCAGGAAGGGGTGGAAAAATGAGCAAAAATGAAACTTTGACACCTCATAACTCTGAGACGTTTGGTTTAATCTGGCCCAAATTTGCTATGCAGCTTCCTGTGGTAAGGTGCTACAAACCTGGAAGAGCCTATCTCTCAAAGACCTTCCATCTGTTAGTTGTTTTTGGACCGGTTATTAGGTTTGACGGCACAGCACGGCTTTCTCTCGGCCCCTGGGGCAGATAGGGACCCCAAATTACCAGGGCCTGCTCTACTCACACCCTAGAAACCGTGCGGTTTGATATCTCCAAGTTAAGTAGAATCTTTACTGGTGTCTCTTTGGGCCTGGTGGGGCTCCATGAAGCCTAAATCCTTGAGCTAGGGTTGGGATCTTTGGTCAGGCTCATCCCAGAGGGCTGATTTTCACAAATGTCATTCAGGGGGTGACAATGAGTGGATTCTGTGAGTTTGGTGTCGCTGGAGCGTTTCGTCTTGGCATGACAGGGGCAGGAAGGGGTGGAAAAATGAGCAAAAATGAAACTTTGACACCTCATAACTCTGAGACGTTTGGTTTAATCTGGCCCAAATTTGCTATGCAGCTTCCTGTGGTAAGGTGCTACAAACCTGGAAGAGCCTATCTCTCAAAGACCTTCCATCTGTTAGTTGTTTTTGGACCGGTTATTAGGTTTGACGGCACAGCACGGCTTTCTCTCGGCCCCTGGGGCAGATAGGGACCCCAAATTACCAGGGCCTGCTCTACTCACACCCTAGAAACCGTGCGGTTTGATATCTCCAAGTTAAGTAGAATCTTTACTGGTGTCTCTTTGGGCCTGGTGGGGCTCCATGAAGCCTAAATCCTTGAGCTAGGGTTGGGATCTTTGGTCAGGCTCATCCCAGAGGGCTGATTTTCACAAATGTCATTCAGGGGGTGACAATGAGTGGATTCTGTGAGTTTGGTGTCGCTGGAGCGTTTCGTCTTGGCATGACAGGGGCAGGAAGGGGTGGAAAAATGAGCAAAAATGAAACTTTGACACCTCATAACTCTGAGACGTTTGGTTTAATCTGGCCCAAATTTGCTATGCAGCTTCCTGTGGTAAGGTGCTACAAACCTGGAAGAGCCTATCTCTCAAAGACCTTCCATCTGTTAGTTGTTTTTGGACCGGTTATTAGGTTTGACGGCACAGCACGGCTTTCTCTCGGCCCCTGGGGCAGATAGGGACCCCAAATTACCAGGGCCTGCTCTACTCACACCCTAGAAACCGTGCGGTTTGATATCTCCAAGTTAAGTAGAATCTTTACTGGTGTCTCTTTGGGCCTGGTGGGGCTCCATGAAGCCTAAATCCTTGAGCTAGGGTTGGGATCTTTGGTCAGGCTCATCCCAGAGGGCTGATTTTCACAAATGTCATTCAGGGGGTGACAATGAGTGGATTCTGTGAGTTTGGTGTCGCTGGAGCGTTTCGTCTTGGCATGACAGGGGCAGGAAGGGGTGGAAAAATGAGCAAAAATGAAACTTTGACACCTCATAACTCTGAGACGTTTGGTTTAATCTGGCCCAAATTTGCTATGCAGCTTCCTGTGGTAAGGTGCTACAAACCTGGAAGAGCCTATCTCTCAAAGACCTTCCATCTGTTAGTTGTTTTTGGACCGGTTATTAGGTTTGACGGCACAGCACGGCTTTCTCTCGGCCCCTGGGGCAGATAGGGACCCCAAATTACCAGGGCCTGCTCTACTCACACCCTAGAAACCGTGCGGTTTGATATCTCCAAGTTAAGTAGAATCTTTACTGGTGTCTCTTTGGGCCTGGTGGGGCTCCATGAAGCCTAAATCCTTGAGCTAGGGTTGGGATCTTTGGTCAGGCTCATCCCAGAGGGCTGATTTTCACAAATGTCATTCAGGGGGTGACAATGAGTGGATTCTGTGAGTTTGGTGTCGCTGGAGCGTTTCGTCTTGGCATGACAGGGGCAGGAAGGGGTGGAAAAATGAGCAAAAATGAAACTTTGACACCTCATAACTCTGAGACGTTTGGTTTAATCTGGCCCAAATTTGCTATGCAGCTTCCTGTGGTAAGGTGCTACAAACCTGGAAGAGCCTATCTCTCAAAGACCTTCCATCTGTTAGTTGTTTTTGGACCGGTTATTAGGTTTGACGGCACAGCACGGCTTTCTCTCGGCCCCTGGGGCAGATAGGGACCCCAAATTACCAGGGCCTGCTCTACTCACACCCTAGAAACCGTGCGGTTTGATATCTCCAAGTTAAGTAGAATCTTTACTGGTGTCTCTTTGGGCCTGGTGGGGCTCCATGAAGCCTAAATCCTTGAGCTAGGGTTGGGATCTTTGGTCAGGCTCATCCCAGAGGGCTGATTTTCACAAATGTCATTCAGGGGGTGACAATGAGTGGATTCTGTGAGTTTGGTGTCGCTGGAGCGTTTCGTCTTGGCATGACAGGGGCAGGAAGGGGTGGAAAAATGAGCAAAAATGAAACTTTGACACCTCATAACTCTGAGACGTTTGGTTTAATCTGGCCCAAATTTGCTATGCAGCTTCCTGTGGTAAGGTGCTACAAACCTGGAAGAGCCTATCTCTCAAAGACCTTCCATCTGTTAGTTGTTTTTGGACCGGTTATTAGGTTTGACGGCACAGCACGGCTTTCTCTCGGCCCCTGGGGCAGATAGGGACCCCAAATTACCAGGGCCTGCTCTACTCACACCCTAGAAACCGTGCGGTTTGATATCTCCAAGTTAAGTAGAATCTTTACTGGTGTCTCTTTGGGCCTGGTGGGGCTCCATGAAGCCTAAATCCTTGAGCTAGGGTTGGGATCTTTGGTCAGGCTCATCCCAGAGGGCTGATTTTCACAAATGTCATTCAGGGGGTGACAATGAGTGGATTCTGTGAGTTTGGTGTCGCTGGAGCGTTTCGTCTTGGCATGACAGGGGCAGGAAGGGGTGGAAAAATGAGCAAAAATGAAACTTTGACACCTCATAACTCTGAGACGTTTGGTTTAATCTGGCCCAAATTTGCTATGCAGCTTCCTGTGGTAAGGTGCTACAAACCTGGAAGAGCCTATCTCTCAAAGACCTTCCATCTGTTAGTTGTTTTTGGACCGGTTATTAGGTTTGACGGCACAGCACGGCTTTCTCTCGGCCCCTGGGGCAGATAGGGACCCCAAATTACCAGGGCCTGCTCTACTCACACCCTAGAAACCGTGCGGTTTGATATCTCCAAGTTAAGTAGAATCTTTACTGGTGTCTCTTTGGGCCTGGTGGGGCTCCATGAAGCCTAAATCCTTGAGCTAGGGTTGGGATCTTTGGTCAGGCTCATCCCAGAGGGCTGATTTTCACAAATGTCATTCAGGGGGTGACAATGAGTGGATTCTGTGAGTTTGGTGTCGCTGGAGCGTTTCGTCTTGGCATGACAGGGGCAGGAAGGGGTGGAAAAATGAGCAAAAATGAAACTTTGACACCTCATAACTCTGAGACGTTTGGTTTAATCTGGCCCAAATTTGCTATGCAGCTTCCTGTGGTAAGGTGCTACAAACCTGGAAGAGCCTATCTCTCAAAGACCTTCCATCTGTTAGTTGTTTTTGGACCGGTTATTAGGTTTGACGGCACAGCACGGCTTTCTCTCGGCCCCTGGGGCAGATAGGGACCCCAAATTACCAGGGCCTGCTCTACTCACACCCTAGAAACCGTGCGGTTTGATATCTCCAAGTTAAGTAGAATCTTTACTGGTGTCTCTTTGGGCCTGGTGGGGCTCCATGAAGCCTAAATCCTTGAGCTAGGGTTGGGATCTTTGGTCAGGCTCATCCCAGAGGGCTGATTTTCACAAATGTCATTCAGGGGGTGACAATGAGTGGATTCTGTGAGTTTGGTGTCGCTGGAGCGTTTCGTCTTGGCATGACAGGGGCAGGAAGGGGTGGAAAAATGAGCAAAAATGAAACTTTGACACCTCATAACTCTGAGACGTTTGGTTTAATCTGGCCCAAATTTGCTATGCAGCTTCCTGTGGTAAGGTGCTACAAACCTGGAAGAGCCTATCTCTCAAAGACCTTCCATCTGTTAGTTGTTTTTGGACCGGTTATTAGGTTTGACGGCACAGCACGGCTTTCTCTCGGCCCCTGGGGCAGATAGGGACCCCAAATTACCAGGGCCTGCTCTACTCACACCCTAGAAACCGTGCGGTTTGATATCTCCAAGTTAAGTAGAATCTTTACTGGTGTCTCTTTGGGCCTGGTGGGGCTCCATGAAGCCTAAATCCTTGAGCTAGGGTTGGGATCTTTGGTCAGGCTCATCCCAGAGGGCTGATTTTCACAAATGTCATTCAGGGGGTGACAATGAGTGGATTCTGTGAGTTTGGTGTCGCTGGAGCGTTTCGTCTTGGCATGACAGGGGCAGGAAGGGGTGGAAAAATGAGCAAAAATGAAACTTTGACACCTCATAACTCTGAGACGTTTGGTTTAATCTGGCCCAAATTTGCTATGCAGCTTCCTGTGGTAAGGTGCTACAAACCTGGAAGAGCCTATCTCTCAAAGACCTTCCATCTGTTAGTTGTTTTTGGACCGGTTATTAGGTTTGACGGCACAGCACGGCTTTCTCTCGGCCCCTGGGGCAGATAGGGACCCCAAATTACCAGGGCCTGCTCTACTCACACCCTAGAAACCGTGCGGTTTGATATCTCCAAGTTAAGTAGAATCTTTACTGGTGTCTCTTTGGGCCTGGTGGGGCTCCATGAAGCCTAAATCCTTGAGCTAGGGTTGGGATCTTTGGTCAGGCTCATCCCAGAGGGCTGATTTTCACAAATGTCATTCAGGGGGTGACAATGAGTGGATTCTGTGAGTTTGGTGTCGCTGGAGCGTTTCGTCTTGGCATGACAGGGGCAGGAAGGGGTGGAAAAATGAGCAAAAATGAAACTTTGACACCTCATAACTCTGAGACGTTTGGTTTAATCTGGCCCAAATTTGCTATGCAGCTTCCTGTGGTAAGGTGCTACAAACCTGGAAGAGCCTATCTCTCAAAGACCTTCCATCTGTTAGTTGTTTTTGGACCGGTTATTAGGTTTGACGGCACAGCACGGCTTTCTCTCGGCCCCTGGGGCAGATAGGGACCCCAAATTACCAGGGCCTGCTCTACTCACACCCTAGAAACCGTGCGGTTTGATATCTCCAAGTTAAGTAGAATCTTTACTGGTGTCTCTTTGGGCCTGGTGGGGCTCCATGAAGCCTAAATCCTTGAGCTAGGGTTGGGATCTTTGGTCAGGCTCATCCCAGAGGGCTGATTTTCACAAATGTCATTCAGGGGGTGACAATGAGTGGATTCTGTGAGTTTGGTGTCGCTGGAGCGTTTCGTCTTGGCATGACAGGGGCAGGAAGGGGTGGAAAAATGAGCAAAAATGAAACTTTGACACCTCATAACTCTGAGACGTTTGGTTTAATCTGGCCCAAATTTGCTATGCAGCTTCCTGTGGTAAGGTGCTACAAACCTGGAAGAGCCTATCTCTCAAAGACCTTCCATCTGTTAGTTGTTTTTGGACCGGTTATTAGGTTTGACGGCACAGCACGGCTTTCTCTCGGCCCCTGGGGCAGATAGGGACCCCAAATTACCAGGGCCTGCTCTACTCACACCCTAGAAACCGTGCGGTTTGATATCTCCAAGTTAAGTAGAATCTTTACTGGTGTCTCTTTGGGCCTGGTGGGGCTCCATGAAGCCTAAATCCTTGAGCTAGGGTTGGGATCTTTGGTCAGGCTCATCCCAGAGGGCTGATTTTCACAAATGTCATTCAGGGGGTGACAATGAGTGGATTCTGTGAGTTTGGTGTCGCTGGAGCGTTTCGTCTTGGCATGACAGGGGCAGGAAGGGGTGGAAAAATGAGCAAAAATGAAACTTTGACACCTCATAACTCTGAGACGTTTGGTTTAATCTGGCCCAAATTTGCTATGCAGCTTCCTGTGGTAAGGTGCTACAAACCTGGAAGAGCCTATCTCTCAAAGACCTTCCATCTGTTAGTTGTTTTTGGACCGGTTATTAGGTTTGACGGCACAGCACGGCTTTCTCTCGGCCCCTGGGGCAGATAGGGACCCCAAATTACCAGGGCCTGCTCTACTCACACCCTAGAAACCGTGCGGTTTGATATCTCCAAGTTAAGTAGAATCTTTACTGGTGTCTCTTTGGGCCTGGTGGGGCTCCATGAAGCCTAAATCCTTGAGCTAGGGTTGGGATCTTTGGTCAGGCTCATCCCAGAGGGCTGATTTTCACAAATGTCATTCAGGGGGTGACAATGAGTGGATTCTGTGAGTTTGGTGTCGCTGGAGCGTTTCGTCTTGGCATGACAGGGGCAGGAAGGGGTGGAAAAATGAGCAAAAATGAAACTTTGACACCTCATAACTCTGAGACGTTTGGTTTAATCTGGCCCAAATTTGCTATGCAGCTTCCTGTGGTAAGGTGCTACAAACCTGGAAGAGCCTATCTCTCAAAGACCTTCCATCTGTTAGTTGTTTTTGGACCGGTTATTAGGTTTGACGGCACAGCACGGCTTTCTCTCGGCCCCTGGGGCAGATAGGGACCCCAAATTACCAGGGCCTGCTCTACTCACACCCTAGAAACCGTGCGGTTTGATATCTCCAAGTTAAGTAGAATCTTTACTGGTGTCTCTTTGGGCCTGGTGGGGCTCCATGAAGCCTAAATCCTTGAGCTAGGGTTGGGATCTTTGGTCAGGCTCATCCCAGAGGGCTGATTTTCACAAATGTCATTCAGGGGGTGACAATGAGTGGATTCTGTGAGTTTGGTGTCGCTGGAGCGTTTCGTCTTGGCATGACAGGGGCAGGAAGGGGTGGAAAAATGAGCAAAAATGAAACTTTGACACCTCATAACTCTGAGACGTTTGGTTTAATCTGGCCCAAATTTGCTATGCAGCTTCCTGTGGTAAGGTGCTACAAACCTGGAAGAGCCTATCTCTCAAAGACCTTCCATCTGTTAGTTGTTTTTGGACCGGTTATTAGGTTTGACGGCACAGCACGGCTTTCTCTCGGCCCCTGGGGCAGATAGGGACCCCAAATTACCAGGGCCTGCTCTACTCACACCCTAGAAACCG
This sequence comes from Fundulus heteroclitus, assembly GCF_011125445.2. Classification (NCBI taxonomy): domain Eukaryota; kingdom Metazoa; phylum Chordata; class Actinopteri; order Cyprinodontiformes; family Fundulidae; genus Fundulus; species Fundulus heteroclitus. The sequence continues at coordinate 28,827,897 of NC_046384.1, forward strand.
TGCGGTTTGATATCTCCAAGTTAAGTAGAATCTTTACTGGTGTCTCTTTGGGCCTGGTGGGGCTCCATGAAGCCTAAATCCTTGAGCTAGGGTTGGGATCTTTGGTCAGGCTCATCCCAGAGGGCTGATTTTCACAAATGTCATTCAGGGGGTGACAATGAGTGGATTCTGTGAGTTTGGTGTCGCTGGAGCGTTTCGTCTTGGCATGACAGGGGCAGGAAGGGGTGGAAAAATGAGCAAAAATGAAACTTTGACACCTCATAACTCTGAGACGTTTGGTTTAATCTGGCCCAAATTTGCTATGCAGCTTCCTGTGGTAAGGTGCTACAAACCTGGAAGAGCCTATCTCTCAAAGACCTTCCATCTGTTAGTTGTTTTTGGACCGGTTATTAGGTTTGACGGCACAGCACGGCTTTCTCTCGGCCCCTGGGGCAGATAGGGACCCCAAATTACCAGGGCCTGCTCTACTCACACCCTAGAAACCGTGCGGTTTGATATCTCCAAGTTAAGTAGAATCTTTACTGGTGTCTCTTTGGGCCTGGTGGGGCTCCATGAAGCCTAAATCCTTGAGCTAGGGTTGGGATCTTTGGTCAGGCTCATCCCAGAGGGCTGATTTTCACAAATGTCATTCAGGGGGTGACAATGAGTGGATTCTGTGAGTTTGGTGTCGCTGGAGCGTTTCGTCTTGGCATGACAGGGGCAGGAAGGGGTGGAAAAATGAGCAAAAATGAAACTTTGACACCTCATAACTCTGAGACGTTTGGTTTAATCTGGCCCAAATTTGCTATGCAGCTTCCTGTGGTAAGGTGCTACAAACCTGGAAGAGCCTATCTCTCAAAGACCTTCCATCTGTTAGTTGTTTTTGGACCGGTTATTAGGTTTGACGGCACAGCACGGCTTTCTCTCGGCCCCTGGGGCAGATAGGGACCCCAAATTACCAGGGCCTGCTCTACTCACACCCTAGAAACCGTGCGGTTTGATATCTCCAAGTTAAGTAGAATCTTTACTGGTGTCTCTTTGGGCCTGGTGGGGCTCCATGAAGCCTAAATCCTTGAGCTAGGGTTGGGATCTTTGGTCAGGCTCATCCCAGAGGGCTGATTTTCACAAATGTCATTCAGGGGGTGACAATGAGTGGATTCTGTGAGTTTGGTGTCGCTGGAGCGTTTCGTCTTGGCATGACAGGGGCAGGAAGGGGTGGAAAAATGAGCAAAAATGAAACTTTGACACCTCATAACTCTGAGACGTTTGGTTTAATCTGGCCCAAATTTGCTATGCAGCTTCCTGTGGTAAGGTGCTACAAACCTGGAAGAGCCTATCTCTCAAAGACCTTCCATCTGTTAGTTGTTTTTGGACCGGTTATTAGGTTTGACGGCACAGCACGGCTTTCTCTCGGCCCCTGGGGCAGATAGGGACCCCAAATTACCAGGGCCTGCTCTACTCACACCCTAGAAACCGTGCGGTTTGATATCTCCAAGTTAAGTAGAATCTTTACTGGTGTCTCTTTGGGCCTGGTGGGGCTCCATGAAGCCTAAATCCTTGAGCTAGGGTTGGGATCTTTGGTCAGGCTCATCCCAGAGGGCTGATTTTCACAAATGTCATTCAGGGGGTGACAATGAGTGGATTCTGTGAGTTTGGTGTCGCTGGAGCGTTTCGTCTTGGCATGACAGGGGCAGGAAGGGGTGGAAAAATGAGCAAAAATGAAACTTTGACACCTCATAACTCTGAGACGTTTGGTTTAATCTGGCCCAAATTTGCTATGCAGCTTCCTGTGGTAAGGTGCTACAAACCTGGAAGAGCCTATCTCTCAAAGACCTTCCATCTGTTAGTTGTTTTTGGACCGGTTATTAGGTTTGACGGCACAGCACGGCTTTCTCTCGGCCCCTGGGGCAGATAGGGACCCCAAATTACCAGGGCCTGCTCTACTCACACCCTAGAAACCGTGCGGTTTGATATCTCCAAGTTAAGTAGAATCTTTACTGGTGTCTCTTTGGGCCTGGTGGGGCTCCATGAAGCCTAAATCCTTGAGCTAGGGTTGGGATCTTTGGTCAGGCTCATCCCAGAGGGCTGATTTTCACAAATGTCATTCAGGGGGTGACAATGAGTGGATTCTGTGAGTTTGGTGTCGCTGGAGCGTTTCGTCTTGGCATGACAGGGGCAGGAAGGGGTGGAAAAATGAGCAAAAATGAAACTTTGACACCTCATAACTCTGAGACGTTTGGTTTAATCTGGCCCAAATTTGCTATGCAGCTTCCTGTGGTAAGGTGCTACAAACCTGGAAGAGCCTATCTCTCAAAGACCTTCCATCTGTTAGTTGTTTTTGGACCGGTTATTAGGTTTGACGGCACAGCACGGCTTTCTCTCGGCCCCTGGGGCAGATAGGGACCCCAAATTACCAGGGCCTGCTCTACTCACACCCTAGAAACCGTGCGGTTTGATATCTCCAAGTTAAGTAGAATCTTTACTGGTGTCTCTTTGGGCCTGGTGGGGCTCCATGAAGCCTAAATCCTTGAGCTAGGGTTGGGATCTTTGGTCAGGCTCATCCCAGAGGGCTGATTTTCACAAATGTCATTCAGGGGGTGACAATGAGTGGATTCTGTGAGTTTGGTGTCGCTGGAGCGTTTCGTCTTGGCATGACAGGGGCAGGAAGGGGTGGAAAAATGAGCAAAAATGAAACTTTGACACCTCATAACTCTGAGACGTTTGGTTTAATCTGGCCCAAATTTGCTATGCAGCTTCCTGTGGTAAGGTGCTACAAACCTGGAAGAGCCTATCTCTCAAAGACCTTCCATCTGTTAGTTGTTTTTGGACCGGTTATTAGGTTTGACGGCACAGCACGGCTTTCTCTCGGCCCCTGGGGCAGATAGGGACCCCAAATTACCAGGGCCTGCTCTACTCACACCCTAGAAACCGTGCGGTTTGATATCTCCAAGTTAAGTAGAATCTTTACTGGTGTCTCTTTGGGCCTGGTGGGGCTCCATGAAGCCTAAATCCTTGAGCTAGGGTTGGGATCTTTGGTCAGGCTCATCCCAGAGGGCTGATTTTCACAAATGTCATTCAGGGGGTGACAATGAGTGGATTCTGTGAGTTTGGTGTCGCTGGAGCGTTTCGTCTTGGCATGACAGGGGCAGGAAGGGGTGGAAAAATGAGCAAAAATGAAACTTTGACACCTCATAACTCTGAGACGTTTGGTTTAATCTGGCCCAAATTTGCTATGCAGCTTCCTGTGGTAAGGTGCTACAAACCTGGAAGAGCCTATCTCTCAAAGACCTTCCATCTGTTAGTTGTTTTTGGACCGGTTATTAGGTTTGACGGCACAGCACGGCTTTCTCTCGGCCCCTGGGGCAGATAGGGACCCCAAATTACCAGGGCCTGCTCTACTCACACCCTAGAAACCGTGCGGTTTGATATCTCCAAGTTAAGTAGAATCTTTACTGGTGTCTCTTTGGGCCTGGTGGGGCTCCATGAAGCCTAAATCCTTGAGCTAGGGTTGGGATCTTTGGTCAGGCTCATCCCAGAGGGCTGATTTTCACAAATGTCATTCAGGGGGTGACAATGAGTGGATTCTGTGAGTTTGGTGTCGCTGGAGCGTTTCGTCTTGGCATGACAGGGGCAGGAAGGGGTGGAAAAATGAGCAAAAATGAAACTTTGACACCTCATAACTCTGAGACGTTTGGTTTAATCTGGCCCAAATTTGCTATGCAGCTTCCTGTGGTAAGGTGCTACAAACCTGGAAGAGCCTATCTCTCAAAGACCTTCCATCTGTTAGTTGTTTTTGGACCGGTTATTAGGTTTGACGGCACAGCACGGCTTTCTCTCGGCCCCTGGGGCAGATAGGGACCCCAAATTACCAGGGCCTGCTCTACTCACACCCTAGAAACCGTGCGGTTTGATATCTCCAAGTTAAGTAGAATCTTTACTGGTGTCTCTTTGGGCCTGGTGGGGCTCCATGAAGCCTAAATCCTTGAGCTAGGGTTGGGATCTTTGGTCAGGCTCATCCCAGAGGGCTGATTTTCACAAATGTCATTCAGGGGGTGACAATGAGTGGATTCTGTGAGTTTGGTGTCGCTGGAGCGTTTCGTCTTGGCATGACAGGGGCAGGAAGGGGTGGAAAAATGAGCAAAAATGAAACTTTGACACCTCATAACTCTGAGACGTTTGGTTTAATCTGGCCCAAATTTGCTATGCAGCTTCCTGTGGTAAGGTGCTACAAACCTGGAAGAGCCTATCTCTCAAAGACCTTCCATCTGTTAGTTGTTTTTGGACCGGTTATTAGGTTTGACGGCACAGCACGGCTTTCTCTCGGCCCCTGGGGCAGATAGGGACCCCAAATTACCAGGGCCTGCTCTACTCACACCCTAGAAACCGTGCGGTTTGATATCTCCAAGTTAAGTAGAATCTTTACTGGTGTCTCTTTGGGCCTGGTGGGGCTCCATGAAGCCTAAATCCTTGAGCTAGGGTTGGGATCTTTGGTCAGGCTCATCCCAGAGGGCTGATTTTCACAAATGTCATTCAGGGGGTGACAATGAGTGGATTCTGTGAGTTTGGTGTCGCTGGAGCGTTTCGTCTTGGCATGACAGGGGCAGGAAGGGGTGGAAAAATGAGCAAAAATGAAACTTTGACACCTCATAACTCTGAGACGTTTGGTTTAATCTGGCCCAAATTTGCTATGCAGCTTCCTGTGGTAAGGTGCTACAAACCTGGAAGAGCCTATCTCTCAAAGACCTTCCATCTGTTAGTTGTTTTTGGACCGGTTATTAGGTTTGACGGCACAGCACGGCTTTCTCTCGGCCCCTGGGGCAGATAGGGACCCCAAATTACCAGGGCCTGCTCTACTCACACCCTAGAAACCGTGCGGTTTGATATCTCCAAGTTAAGTAGAATCTTTACTGGTGTCTCTTTGGGCCTGGTGGGGCTCCATGAAGCCTAAATCCTTGAGCTAGGGTTGGGATCTTTGGTCAGGCTCATCCCAGAGGGCTGATTTTCACAAATGTCATTCAGGGGGTGACAATGAGTGGATTCTGTGAGTTTGGTGTCGCTGGAGCGTTTCGTCTTGGCATGACAGGGGCAGGAAGGGGTGGAAAAATGAGCAAAAATGAAACTTTGACACCTCATAACTCTGAGACGTTTGGTTTAATCTGGCCCAAATTTGCTATGCAGCTTCCTGTGGTAAGGTGCTACAAACCTGGAAGAGCCTATCTCTCAAAGACCTTCCATCTGTTAGTTGTTTTTGGACCGGTTATTAGGTTTGACGGCACAGCACGGCTTTCTCTCGGCCCCTGGGGCAGATAGGGACCCCAAATTACCAGGGCCTGCTCTACTCACACCCTAGAAACCGTGCGGTTTGATATCTCCAAGTTAAGTAGAATCTTTACTGGTGTCTCTTTGGGCCTGGTGGGGCTCCATGAAGCCTAAATCCTTGAGCTAGGGTTGGGATCTTTGGTCAGGCTCATCCCAGAGGGCTGATTTTCACAAATGTCATTCAGGGGGTGACAATGAGTGGATTCTGTGAGTTTGGTGTCGCTGGAGCGTTTCGTCTTGGCATGACAGGGGCAGGAAGGGGTGGAAAAATGAGCAAAAATGAAACTTTGACACCTCATAACTCTGAGACGTTTGGTTTAATCTGGCCCAAATTTGCTATGCAGCTTCCTGTGGTAAGGTGCTACAAACCTGGAAGAGCCTATCTCTCAAAGACCTTCCATCTGTTAGTTGTTTTTGGACCGGTTATTAGGTTTGACGGCACAGCACGGCTTTCTCTCGGCCCCTGGGGCAGATAGGGACCCCAAATTACCAGGGCCTGCTCTACTCACACCCTAGAAACCGTGCGGTTTGATATCTCCAAGTTAAGTAGAATCTTTACTGGTGTCTCTTTGGGCCTGGTGGGGCTCCATGAAGCCTAAATCCTTGAGCTAGGGTTGGGATCTTTGGTCAGGCTCATCCCAGAGGGCTGATTTTCACAAATGTCATTCAGGGGGTGACAATGAGTGGATTCTGTGAGTTTGGTGTCGCTGGAGCGTTTCGTCTTGGCATGACAGGGGCAGGAAGGGGTGGAAAAATGAGCAAAAATGAAACTTTGACACCTCATAACTCTGAGACGTTTGGTTTAATCTGGCCCAAATTTGCTATGCAGCTTCCTGTGGTAAGGTGCTACAAACCTGGAAGAGCCTATCTCTCAAAGACCTTCCATCTGTTAGTTGTTTTTGGACCGGTTATTAGGTTTGACGGCACAGCACGGCTTTCTCTCGGCCCCTGGGGCAGATAGGGACCCCAAATTACCAGGGCCTGCTCTACTCACACCCTAGAAACCGTGCGGTTTGATATCTCCAAGTTAAGTAGAATCTTTACTGGTGTCTCTTTGGGCCTGGTGGGGCTCCATGAAGCCTAAATCCTTGAGCTAGGGTTGGGATCTTTGGTCAGGCTCATCCCAGAGGGCTGATTTTCACAAATGTCATTCAGGGGGTGACAATGAGTGGATTCTGTGAGTTTGGTGTCGCTGGAGCGTTTCGTCTTGGCATGACAGGGGCAGGAAGGGGTGGAAAAATGAGCAAAAATGAAACTTTGACACCTCATAACTCTGAGACGTTTGGTTTAATCTGGCCCAAATTTGCTATGCAGCTTCCTGTGGTAAGGTGCTACAAACCTGGAAGAGCCTATCTCTCAAAGACCTTCCATCTGTTAGTTGTTTTTGGACCGGTTATTAGGTTTGACGGCACAGCACGGCTTTCTCTCGGCCCCTGGGGCAGATAGGGACCCCAAATTACCAGGGCCTGCTCTACTCACACCCTAGAAACCGTGCGGTTTGATATCTCCAAGTTAAGTAGAATCTTTACTGGTGTCTCTTTGGGCCTGGTGGGGCTCCATGAAGCCTAAATCCTTGAGCTAGGGTTGGGATCTTTGGTCAGGCTCATCCCAGAGGGCTGATTTTCACAAATGTCATTCAGGGGGTGACAATGAGTGGATTCTGTGAGTTTGGTGTCGCTGGAGCGTTTCGTCTTGGCATGACAGGGGCAGGAAGGGGTGGAAAAATGAGCAAAAATGAAACTTTGACACCTCATAACTCTGAGACGTTTGGTTTAATCTGGCCCAAATTTGCTATGCAGCTTCCTGTGGTAAGGTGCTACAAACCTGGAAGAGCCTATCTCTCAAAGACCTTCCATCTGTTAGTTGTTTTTGGACCGGTTATTAGGTTTGACGGCACAGCACGGCTTTCTCTCGGCCCCTGGGGCAGATAGGGACCCCAAATTACCAGGGCCTGCTCTACTCACACCCTAGAAACCGTGCGGTTTGATATCTCCAAGTTAAGTAGAATCTTTACTGGTGTCTCTTTGGGCCTGGTGGGGCTCCATGAAGCCTAAATCCTTGAGCTAGGGTTGGGATCTTTGGTCAGGCTCATCCCAGAGGGCTGATTTTCACAAATGTCATTCAGGGGGTGACAATGAGTGGATTCTGTGAGTTTGGTGTCGCTGGAGCGTTTCGTCTTGGCATGACAGGGGCAGGAAGGGGTGGAAAAATGAGCAAAAATGAAACTTTGACACCTCATAACTCTGAGACGTTTGGTTTAATCTGGCCCAAATTTGCTATGCAGCTTCCTGTGGTAAGGTGCTACAAACCTGGAAGAGCCTATCTCTCAAAGACCTTCCATCTGTTAGTTGTTTTTGGACCGGTTATTAGGTTTGACGGCACAGCACGGCTTTCTCTCGGCCCCTGGGGCAGATAGGGACCCCAAATTACCAGGGCCTGCTCTACTCACACCCTAGAAACCGTGCGGTTTGATATCTCCAAGTTAAGTAGAATCTTTACTGGTGTCTCTTTGGGCCTGGTGGGGCTCCATGAAGCCTAAATCCTTGAGCTAGGGTTGGGATCTTTGGTCAGGCTCATCCCAGAGGGCTGATTTTCACAAATGTCATTCAGGGGGTGACAATGAGTGGATTCTGTGAGTTTGGTGTCGCTGGAGCGTTTCGTCTTGGCATGACAGGGGCAGGAAGGGGTGGAAAAATGAGCAAAAATGAAACTTTGACACCTCATAACTCTGAGACGTTTGGTTTAATCTGGCCCAAATTTGCTATGCAGCTTCCTGTGGTAAGGTGCTACAAACCTGGAAGAGCCTATCTCTCAAAGACCTTCCATCTGTTAGTTGTTTTTGGACCGGTTATTAGGTTTGACGGCACAGGCACGGCTTTCTCTCGGCCCCTGGGGCAGATAGGGACCCCAAATTACCAGGGCCTGCTCTACTCACACCCTAGAAACCGTGCGGTTTGATATCTCCAAGTTAAGTAGAATCTTTACTGGTGTCTCTTTGGGCCTGGTGGGGCTCCATGAAGCCTAAATCCTTGAGCTAGGGTTGGGATCTTTGGTCAGGCTCATCCCAGAGGGCTGATTTTCACAAATGTCATTCAGGGGGTGACAATGAGTGGATTCTGTGAGTTTGGTGTCGCTGGAGCGTTTCGTCTTGGCATGACAGGGGCAGGAAGGGGTGGAAAAATGAGCAAAAATGAAACTTTGACACCTCATAACTCTGAGACGTTTGGTTTAATCTGGCCCAAATTTGCTATGCAGCTTCCTGTGGTAAGGTGCTACAAACCTGGAAGAGCCTATCTCTCAAAGACCTTCCATCTGTTAGTTGTTTTTGGACCGGTTATTAGGTTTGACGGCACAGGCACGGCTTTCTCTCGGCCCCTGGGGCAGATAGGGACCCCAAATTACCAGGGCCTGCTCTACTCACACCCTAGAAACCGTGCGGTTTGATATCTCCAAGTTAAGTAGAATCTTTACTGGTGTCTCTTTGGGCCTGGTGGGGCTCCATGAAGCCTAAATCCTTGAGCTAGGGTTGGGATCTTTGGTCAGGCTCATCCCAGAGGGCTGATTTTCACAAATGTCATTCAGGGGGTGACAATGAGTGGATTCTGTGAGTTTGGTGTCGCTGGAGCGTTTCGTCTTGGCATGACAGGGGCAGGAAGGGGTGGAAAAATGAGCAAAAATGAAACTTTGACACCTCATAACTCTGAGACGTTTGGTTTAATCTGGCCCAAATTTGCTATGCAGCTTCCTGTGGTAAGGTGCTACAAACCTGGAAGAGCCTATCTCTCAAAGACCTTCCATCTGTTAGTTGTTTTTGGACCGGTTATTAGGTTTGACGGCACAGGCACGGCTTTCTCTCGGCCCCTGGGGCAGATAGGGACCCCAAATTACCAGGGCCTGCTCTACTCACACCCTAGAAACCGTGCGGTTTGATATCTCCAAGTTAAGTAGAATCTTTACTGGTGTCTCTTTGGGCCTGGTGGGGCTCCATGAAGCCTAAATCCTTGAGCTAGGGTTGGGATCTTTGGTCAGGCTCATCCCAGAGGGCTGATTTTCACAAATGTCATTCAGGGGGTGACAATGAGTGGATTCTGTGAGTTTGGTGTCGCTGGAGCGTTTCGTCTTGGCATGACAGGGGCAGGAAGGGGTGGAAAAATGAGCAAAAATGAAACTTTGACACCTCATAACTCTGAGACGTTTGGTTTAATCTGGCCCAAATTTGCTATGCAGCTTCCTGTGGTAAGGTGCTACAAACCTGGAAGAGCCTATCTCTCAAAGACCTTCCATCTGTTAGTTGTTTTTGGACCGGTTATTAGGTTTGACGGCACGGCACGGCTTTCTCTCGGCCCCTGGGGCAGATAGGGACCCCAAATTACCAGGGCCTGCTCTACTCACACCCTAGAAACCGTGCGGTTTGATATCTCCAAGTTAAGTAGAATCTTTACTGGTGTCTCTTTGGGCCTGGTGGGGCTCCATGAAGCCTAAATCCTTGAGCTAGGGTTGGGATCTTTGGTCAGGCTCATCCCAGAGGGCTGATTTTCACAAATGTCATTCAGGGGGTGACAATGAGTGGATTCTGTGAGTTTGGTGTTGCTGGAGCGTTTCGTCTTGGCATGACAGGGGCAGGAAGGGGTGGAAAAATGAGCAAAAATGAAACTTTGACACCTCATAACTCTGAGACGTTTGGTTTAATCTGGCCCAAATTTGCTATGCAGCTTCCTGTGGTAAGGTGCTACAAACCTGGAAGAGCCTATCTCTCAAAGACCTTCCATCTGTTAGTTGTTTTTGGACCGGTTATTAGGTTTGACGGCACGGCACGGCTTTCTCTCGGCCCCTGGGGCAGATAGGGACCCCAAATTACCAGGGCCTGCTCTACTCACACCCTAGAAACCGTGCGGTTTGATATCTCCAAGTTAAGTAGAATCTTTACTGGTGTCTCTTTGGGCCTGGTGGGGCTCCATGAAGCCTAAATCCTTGAGCTAGGGTTGGGATCTTTGGTCAGGCTCATCCCAGAGGGCTGATTTTCACAAATGTCATTCAGGGGGTGACAATGAGTGGATTCTGTGAGTTTGGTGTCACTGGAGCGTTTCGTCTTGGCATGACAGGGGCAGGAAGGGGTGGAAAAATGAGCAAAAATGAAACTTTGACACCTCATAACTCTGAGACGTTTGGTTTAATCTGGCCCAAATTTGCTATGCAGCTTCCTGTGGTAAGGTGCTACAAACCTGGAAGAGCCTATCTCTCAAAGACCTTCCATCTGTTAGTTGTTTTTGGACCGGTTATTAGGTTTGACGGCACGGCACGGCTTTCTCTCGGCCCCTGGGGCAGATAGGGACCCCAAATTACCAGGGCCTGCTCTACTCACACCCTAGAAACCGTGCGGTTTGATATCTCCAAGTTAAGTAGAATCTTTACTGGTGTCTCTTTGGGCCTGGTGGGGCTCCATGAAGCCTAAATCCTTGAGCTAGGGTTGGGATCTTTGGTCAGGCTCATCCCAGAGGGCTGATTTTCACAAATGTCATTCAGGGGGTGACAATGAGTGGATTCTGTGAGTTTGGTGTTGCTGGAGCGTTTCGTCTTGGCATGACAGGGGCAGGAAGGGGTGGAAAAATAAGCAAAAATGAAACTTTGACACCTCATAACTCTGAGACGTTTGGTTTAATCTGGCCCAAATTTGCTATGCAGCTTCCTGTGGTAAGGTGCTACAAACCTGGAAGAGCCTATCTCTCAAAGACCTTCCATCTGTTAGTTGTTTTTGGACCGGTTATTAGGTTTGACGGCACGGCACGGCTTTCTCTCGGCCCCTGGGGCAGATAGGGACCCCAAATTACCAGGGCCTGCTCTAACCCTGAATTTCACTGAGTTTAAACAGTGTTCTGCTGTTACTAATGACCGGACACATAGAATGTTCATTTGCAGCATATTTGGCATCAAATTTCTGCCTTTCTGAGCTGTGAGATGTTAATTATAACCATTACATTCTTTGAGTGGACTTTCTGCATTAGAGTAGCCAAAATGACTTATTTAGGTGTCATAAGGATCAAATTAGGTCTCCCCACAAGGTGTAAGCAGTATTTCCACACACCTTAGCTGTTGGACAGCTCCATTCTGTTTTAGCACCCAAATCGTCTGAATCATGTTAAATATGAATTTCAGTGAGTTTAAACCGTGTTCTGCTGTTTCTAATGACCGGGCACATAGAATGTTCATTTGCAGCATATTTGGCATCAAATTTCTGCCTTTCTGAGCTGTGAGATGTTAATTATAACCATTACATTCTTTGAGTGGACTTTCTGCATTAGAGTAGCCAAAATGACTTATTTAGGTGTATGAAGAACCAAATTAGGTCAGCTACAAGTGGTACAAACCTGGTGGAGACTTACAGGAAACATTTGACCTTTGTCATTACCAACAAAAGTTATGCTAAAAAGTATTGAGGTGAACTTTTGATAGTGACCAAATACTTATTTTTCACCATTATTTACCATACATTTTTTTAAAAATCGTACAATGTGATTTCTCAGATTATTTTCTCATTTTGTCTGTCATAGTTGAAGTGTACCTATGATGAAAATGACTGACCTCTCTCATCTTCCTAAGTAGGAGAACTTGCACAATCAGAGGCTGACTGAATACTTTTTTGCTCCACTCTATGTTGGATTGAGCTTCCACATGAATGGTGTAATGACAAAGTGAAGCTTAACTGGTTTAATATTCGTTACTGAGCTTGATGAACATCACTATATGTTGGTGCATCTTCATGCCAGGGCATTTACTGTAACTCAGTGGGTACACTGTTGTTATTGCCAGTAATCATGCAGAGAACCTGAGCCAGGAAATGTTTTTCCATTTGCTTTCTAGCTGCAGCTCTTTAAAGGGCTGCGAGGTCTTTTCAGATTCAGTCTATTTGTGTCAGTAAAACATGGAAACACCAAGAGAGGACTTAGTCTTGGGTATATGATTAAATTGAGTCAAACAGGTGAGCCAAAATCTGGGTGAAAACATTGCTCTCTTTCAGCTTTACCTTATTATAAGCACATTCCAACTCTCCTGATTGGAGACAGCCCTGGCAGCAGTCACTGTTACCCAACAATTGAAAGCCTCAGGGTTTCCCAAGGTAGGGAGTGGCCTCCCCCCCCTCCCCCTGCTGTTAAGCAAATAAAAAATGCTGCAGGTTGACTGACTGCCTCGGTGGAAAAGCTATGAAAATGAAGGAGGGAGACCTGTGGAGAAGAGGCAATTAGTGTTCACATCTAGTCTTGGAATATTCAGTGATCTGATTTAGCCCCTGTTGGTGAGCTACCAAACTGAAGCCAGAGCTATGAGGAAATCAAGATATTTGGCTGTTAGGTTTTTCAATGAGTGGTTTATGTTAGTGTCTTTTGAAAATCTAAACAAATGTTTATTTGGAAGGTAGTGTCATTTAGGTGTGACCTGGAAGGACTATATGCTGTATGCCGGAGACTTTGCCATTTTACTTTGTTCCAAGGAAACAATGTCAAAACAATGTCAAAACAAAAAGCTGCGGTTTGTGTCACAATTCTCCATTCCTAAATGACAAAGCAAGTTGTGTAAGTCCTAAAAACCCTTGCACATAATTCCTTTTAGAGACTGTGAGCAGTGTGCCAATGGCTGCATTGAATGGATTGTTGGGAGATTTTGAGGTTGTGTGGAGATGATATGAGCAGTTAGTATTTTACTTCCAGTATATACTAGTTTACTGAATAAACTGGATTTCTGAAACAACAAAACTGAATACAGCTCCAAAATAATTTATTGATCACTAATACTGAAAAGAAATGTTTTTCAATTTGATAAACCATACTTTAATTGTTAAAACTACAGACCAATACGATTCCCCATGTTAATAACCATGACCCACATGAACCACTAGGCCTTGCACAACTATAAAGACTCTTTATATTTCTACACATTACAACCACAAACTTCAAGATATTTTTGAGCACAAAGTAGGGAAGCTGAAGGAAGATGATACATAATTTTCAAAGTTGTCACAAATAAATATCTGAAAAGTATTCAATGCGTTTGTAAGTAGTTCTCCTGAGTAAATTCTTTGAAAAGCAAATTTGTCTGCAAGTCTTTGGGAGGATGTCTCTACCAGCTTTGAATAGTCATAGACTTAAATGTTTGTCCTTTCTTCTCTGTAAAACAGCTTAGGCTCTGTCAGATTGGTAGGAGAGCATCTGTGAGCATCAGATTTCAAGTATTATCTCCTTAAATATGTCTTGAAGATGCTTTAATGTAAACCATTTCATACAGGACATGACAGATTGCAGATTACCTTAATCTATCTCTAGATAGATTCATAGATAGAACATGAATGGATGGGATTAAGCTTTCAACAAGTTTATCATTATTGTTCTAAGTTTATCAGAAATAAACGTTGCTAGCTTTTAAAGATCATCACTTAAAGATCATCACGCTTATTAGAAATACGTTATTAAACTTTTGCATAAAGTTAAATATTGTTTAAGGGCTTCTGAACCATGTCTATCTGGCAGGTATTTTTGGCTTTGAGTAAAAACGAGTCCATAGTTCAGCAGGAGGCTTTATCAGGAAGTTTTTGTGCAACTTGCTTCTAGATTGTTGCTTTTCATTGTACTCTTCTCTGTGTGAAACTGAAAAACAATTTTGATAAATTTAACAAAAAGCTATCAGAGAATCCCCTTTTTGAGCTCACCCATTTAGAAACTGTTCCCCAGTCTTTGTAGTAGCATTTTCTTTACTCTGACGTAGTTTCCTTAATATTGTATATGCTTCGAAATAATTTTTCGTTTTATTTTATGAGCATCCTGGCCTGCAGCTGGTCGAGAGGTGGAGACGCTGCTGTATATTTTGACTGACAGAAATGCACCTGTCCATTAAGTTTTTGACTTTTCTGAATCTGACCCAGTCAAATGTGGGGCGTGGTTTCAGTTTTTTGGGAAACCGGGACTAGAGTGAAAAATGTGACACAGTCAGCACAAATCAGCACATCTGGCCACTCTAGCCTCATCGTTAAATATTTGACATGTACAGCTACTTGTCATACATACTACTGCATGTTTAGGGTGGTCGTTCTGTTGGAAGGTGAACCTCCACCCCAATGTCAGGACTCCTGCAGCCTCTAACAGGTTTTCCACCTGGGTCTTCCTGGGTTTAGCTCCATCAATCTTCCCATCACCTCTGACCAGCTTACCTGCTGAAGAAAAGCACTCCCCTGACCCCCAGCCAACATGTTTACTCTGTGTCTCAGCTTTGCAAACTGCCAACATGTTCTCGTGTTGTTTAACCAATTCAACAATGTTGTCACTCCATTATAAATGGGTTATTTTTGGAGTGCACGGTTATTAGTTGTCCTGTCAACAGATTCTCCCAATTGAGCTGTGGATCTCTGCAGCTCCTCCAGAGTAACCCTGGGCCTCTTGGCTGCTTCTCTGTTTCATGCTCTCCTTGTCCAGCCCGTCAGTTCAGGTGGACGTCCATGTCTTGGTAGGTCTGCAGATGGTCCATCTTCTCCATGTTCAGATGATGGACTGATCAGAGCTCTGGGAGATGTTCAAGCTTGGGAGATTGTTGTAGAACGTAACCCTGCTTTAAACTGAATCAAAACTTTCTCTTTGACCTGTCTGCTGGAATCTTTTGTCTTCATAATGCGGTCAGTTATCTAACAAACCTCTAAGGCCTTCATAGGAGAGCTGCCTTTATAAATTACACCCAGGTCAGTTTTGGGAGGCGATTGGTTGCACTGGATTTTTTTAGGGGTATCAGTAGCTACGTTTACATGGACAAAAGTAATTGGAATAAACAGACAATTGGAATAAAAAAGCATCATGTAAACAAGCCAATGGGAATATGATGATCGGATTAAGCTCAATCGGAATAAAATTGTATTCTGAATGAGAGGTTATCATGACTGATAATCAGATCAACGTGTATATAAACGCTTGTCAGGCTCAGGTTATTCTGAATGTGGCAAACTGACCAGAGTGCGCCTGTGAGCCTGACGTAAAGTGACTTATTTCTGCGTTGGTGAATACGACGAAGTTTAGCAAAGATGGAAGTACTTCTTCTTGTGTGTTTTTTTTAGGGGAATTTGATGTCAGAGCATGCGCACTGGTGCATTTAAACGCACATTACGATCAGATTAATTGTGTGCCCATTTTAATGGTACATTACGATTATTTTATTCCGAATACATTTAAATCTGACCGTAAAATTTTGTGGTTGTAACGTGAGAGTTGCGACAGAGTTTAGGGGTAATAAACTCAATATTTCTTGTTAAAAATGACTCATTGCTGCTCAAACAGACATGGCGTTCCTAAAAGTTCCACTCCTGTGTTCGTTCCACTCTATTATTCCATGTTTGTGCCATGTAGCGTCCGGCCTCGTGACTCATGTTTGTCGTGTTTACGCTGCGGCTGTGCATCACCTACTCGTGATGACGAGGGCTTTGCTCTAAGCCGCAGCTGAACGCTCTATATCCACCCTGCTGGCACAGCATCACTGTTTTCATTCCATATTGTAGGAGTCACACCACATTCCGGTTACAACTCCTCTGCAGCACATAAAATCTCCTGTGAAAAGCCGCAGAGCCATGTGTTTTGAATTTTCCCTCTGTTTGTTCCCATTTACAGCATCCCTGTCTCTTTTCTTCTAATGTGTCTCTCCCTCACACAAACGCACACCTCTTCCCTCTTCTTGTTGATAGGCCCATTTAGTCCTCCTGAAAGCATTCCATTGAGGTGCATTTGGAGTTATGGTTGTCACTGACAACCGCCTGTCAGAGAGTGGCAGGTTCTATCTGTGTTGGGGCTTTCCAGAGGAGGATACAACACAGAGCAGCCATTGATGGAGCCTGCTTTATGGACTCAAAGCCACCAAAGGCAATGGGGTGTGACAAAGACAGCAAAGGGAGGTTGATTCTTTGACCCAACAATATTAAATCACATGGTTTGATGGTCTGTGTTTTGAAAACGGAAAGAACACCCTGGTCTAATAAACATCACGTCAGGCTCCAAACTGAACATTTTGAAGACATAAATAAAATCATTAAGCCTTTACTATGTCTTCAATTTGGTCAAGATAAGCTGAGATGAATGGCAACACAAAACACATCACACTGGGTCATTCCATTAAAGACAAACTAAGATGACACGATGCTCCTGAGCTTTCAGGTAACCCAAAAACATGAGCAATAATCTGAGAGAAGCAACTGTTGCTTCTTAATAATCTGGGACGGGATCAAAGGAGCCCTTCTTTCAACTTTACGTAGTGTCAATTTTGATAGTACATTTTAATTTACTTTTGGTTACAGTTTAGTGATTTGCAGTCATTTTAGTTTCAGTCCTGAAGTCGTACAGGAATGCTTTTTTTTAGGGCTTCTTATGTCTGCAGAGAAACTCAGGATGGAAAGAAATGAACGTCATACATCGCAATACAATGAGATGCAGATTTAATTAACTTATTTTAGTTTTTTTTTTTACTTTGATTTTTTTCAGGGGAAAAAGAACGTGGACAAAAACTGTAAAAAAAAAAAAAAAAAAACGATTCCGTAAAAAAAAAACAAAAAGTGAAATTAAGAATTTTGAAAGTTTATCCCCATTTAATATCTTTGATGAGTGGTGATATAGTTACATTAGAATGATTATAGTTAGTTTGTATGTTAAGACTGTAGAATTGAACTATATTTTATTTCTTTTTAGCATGACTTTAAATGTAAAACATCTGACAAAGTTAAATTCAGTTTATTTATATAGCACCAACTCCATTTCGTCACAAGGGACTCTACAAAGAAGCCCATTAATCATCCAGACAGATTCCCAGTAAATGACACACATTCCAATTCATCCTAGTTATCAAGCAATGCAGTCAAGTTCAATGTATTATTGAAATAAGTTAAAAGGTTTTCTGTCTAAGGAAACCCAGCAGATTTTATGGACTTGGTGACCTGTAGCATGAGCATGTAGTGACAGGGGAGAGTTGCTTGCACTGTGTTGATGACGGTTACCAGTTTTCAAATAAAAGGATGTTTCACTCTGAGACCAGTCCGTGCATTGTCACATTCTAAATATGAGCATGCCCTGCTGTTTGGTCTGTAGTAGTATGCAGTATGATGAATACTATTAATAAACTCCAAAAACGCCTTTAATATTAATGGCCTGATAATATTTTTGCCATATGAGGTTCATGGCTAGTTAAAAGTTGACTGCAGGTACGAGTCGGGCTAAAAAACATTTAAATTGTTGTTAATATCATATAGTTGAAAAAGTGTGCCAATGTTAAAAATTCTAGTTGTTAGAAACCGTTGTTATATGGTATAAACAAACTTGTATATTATGTCATAAATTTGACAGCTTTAATCCATTAAAACAGAAAACGATAGAAGTTACATATTTGACCCATTTTGTTGGGATGGGGCATGAAAACGTTTCATTCTTCAAAGGTGTCATAACACAAGATAGTACGTTGTAACACTTTTAGACTTTGTAATCTCACTTGCTCCCAACAAACTTAATAAGCGTTTATAAACATTCTTTTGGTTCCACGGGTTCTTGATCTGCTCAATAACCATTTACAGTTTCTCAGACACTAAAGTCCATTTACAGTTTTTAGCTTCTCTGGGAGTGCTTGCTTGTCCAATCATGCACATTGCTCAACTTTCTTATGTCATTCTGTAAATCGGTTGCTGTTTTTCTTCTACTTTAACTTGAACATTGCATTATTTACCTGAATATGTTGTATTACCAATTCATAATTGTGCAGTGTTTTTCTCCTTTCTGTTAAGTTCATTCTCTTCTGCTTTACAACTTAACTTTGAATTAGCTCTTTAATCCATTTTGCTTAATCTTCTGAGTAACTCTGGTGTATCTTCTCCATGTGTTTTTGCCACTGTCACACCCGAATTTCCCCATTGTGGGACAATAAAGGTATTTCTGTCTATTAGTGTTCCCTGTGTGTTTTGAGCATGCACTAAACTGCTGCAGCTACATTGCGGTGGTTTATAACTGTGAAGAGATGGAAAGCATGCCATGTCGTTTCATGCTAGAGATGGAATTTCTTCTAGTGGCAACCTGGCATTGTGTCAGAAAGCGGTACTACTGCAGGGCATGAGATTTGAGCATTTTACAACTGTTTATCTCCCCATTAATAATTTAAATAAATAAATAAAAAAACCTATGTACAAAAAAGTTATCTGGTATGAAATAGTTTGTATAGATAGGCATGAAATGGTAACATGTAATAAATGTAGGTATAAGATAAGAAATTCCTTTATTGTCCCATAATGGATTCCTTTCAACAATAAATTGCTGGAGGGGCAAACTCACCAGGAGCTGTATTTTACCAGAGCACACATTTGCTCTGACATCAGTATTTTAGGAATTAAAGGTCAAACAAGTGAAAGTTTTGCAATTCTCTCCCGCAAATGCATCTCTGTGCTCTACGGTTGATGGAGTGAATCGTATAATAATAATTAGAACTGATGAAGGCAATAAAAACAAACACATTTTAGCAGTAGTAGAACATTTTTAGGTTAAGAAAACCACCTTAATTCCTTGTTTTAAACATTCCAATTTGTGAGTTTATCTAAAGGCATCTGAGTTAATTGATTGGGTGCCCAGCCTGTTGCTAATTGAAATATTAAAACCAGAACACAAAGCTGTGAAAGTAAGTCTAGTTTAACTTTAATCACCAGAAATTGAACTAAAACTCACAGTTATTGTCACGTTTGGATAGAGAGGAAAAAAAGGTGAAGGTGACAAACTGCACGCCTCAGATTGAATTTGGCTCCAGTATGTAAATGACTGCCTTTGGAAATGGGACTGGGAATATAACCCCCCCCCCCCCCCCCCCCCCCCCCCCCCCCACACACACACACACACACACGTAAGCATGCACAAAGAGCCGGGTCCCTCCTCCCGGCCTGGAAACCTGTTCTGGAGGGAGTGACTCGATCCAGGCGGCGTCCAATTATATGGAAGCAGCACTTATTCCACTTTATTCCATGCTACAGTTAAGTGGCTTGAAGCCTTCAGAGACGCACATGCGTGTGGTATAAAGCAGAGCAGCAGGCAAAGAGACGCTCCCCATGTGACATGTGCACGGAAAGCTGCAGACAAAGGTAGAAATCCCCATCACGCCGAGTGATGCGGAGACAGAGGATGCTCCAAATCAAATCCACGAGGAGCTCGTTTTTTCCCCCCTCTCGTCTGGAAAATCCACGGCTCAACTTAAATGATTCATGAGCGCGTGCTTCTGTTTTTTAAGAGAGTAATAGTTTGAGCTGAAGACGCAATCTACAGGAAGGGCCAGATCTGGGAGAGAATCCGTTCAGCTTGACCAGGAGCTCATCTGTGACCAGGATCAACTGTTGCTCAGCCCGATCCCGGAGTCTGCGCGCCTCTCAGCATGGATGTCTGACCGCCACCTGGTCCTAATCGGGCCAGTTGACACGGAACAGAGGGTGATTTAGCCTCCTGATGCACCGGATACATCTTTATCTGTCCTGATGTGATGCCACATTGTTACACTGAGGGGAATCATAATATCCCACACCGCAGCCGGCTCTTTTTCCGCGCTTCTCCGTCTCCGTGTGACACAACATAACCAGATTCCCTCTGTCTACCCACTCCAGGAGCACTTTGGACACCCTAACCCTCAAAGAGGCGTAAAATCGGACACGGCTCCGTGGTAAAGTGACCTTGTCAGGATCAGCGGAGGGGATCATCATGCTGATGATGATGGAGACCAGCGGCATGGACGCGCATCAGGTTGATATCGATTCGGACTTCGAGCCTCACGCTCGGTCACGGTCGTGCACCTGGCCGCTCCCGCCGTGTCCCGAGGGTTTCCCCGGGGCAGAGGAGGCGAGCCGCGGGGCTCTGGCTCTGGCGTCCGTCAAAGTGGAGCGCTACGACGTGCCGGCGTGCCGGGCCGATAGGAAAGGCGGCGCGCCGGCGGAGATCAAGCACCCGGCCGGTGCCCCGGCTCCGGTCGTGGCCGCTCCTGCCTGTATGTCCGGAGCTGCCCTCGACGTGGCCGGCCAACTGCGCAAAGCCAAGTCGTCACGCAGGAACGCGTGGGGGAACCTGTCGTATGCAGACCTCATCACCCGTGCTATCGAGAGTGCCCCGGAGAAGAGGCTCACCCTGTCCCAGATCTATGACTGGATGGTTCGCTTTGTTCCTTATTTTAAGGATAAAGGCGACAGCAACAGCTCGGCTGGATGGAAGGTAGGCCACGCCAAAAATCATTTCCCTTACACCACAGGGAGATGGTTTACCAGATTTAGCTCGAGTCTGTGTCTGGAGCAGAACTCCATTTGTGCACATTTCAGAGCCACATAATTACCCCTTGGTTCCCACGATTTATGTCTGTAGCGTGTCTCCGCGTCTTTCCACATGACACCGTGTGTGGAAATGGGCGTGAGTGCGCTTGGATCAGGGGTCACTGGGTTCATTTGTCGAGGGTTCGCGTCTTGTGCGTATAGGAGCGGCCGCAAGGGAACAAATCCCCATACTTTTCTTTTATGCTGGCAACGGCACGCTTGACGCACCAATCCGGCCTTCCGTCGGGTCACACCGGGGACAGTGCGTGCCTCGGGCTTCTCAACCTTAAACTTCACCCCAGTTTAGGGTTTAGTGCTCACCCCCACCGCACCTCCGCCAGTGCTCAGACCTCTACCGATCTGTTGCGCCCGTCAAATTACGCACAGGCTGTTGGAAAAGCACGACCCAAGCCAAGTGGTTTAAAAGCCCAATAACAACAGATGATGACGCTGGCTGTTATAGTAAACAGATGTAACCTCCGATTATTTCTTGCATTCAGATTAATATGAGGTTAAACTAATAGATTGGTTGCTCTAATCTCCTTAGATTTACCCGCCATTCAGTGTTGGGATTAAGAGTCTTTTGTTTTCAAGGCACAAACTGCAGCTTGCCTTCATTCTCATCTTTAGTTTATTTATTTATTTATTTGCAAAGTTTATCCTCGGGGTTTTTTCTCCTCACAACAACATGATTACTGTTGAGTTAAGAACTAAGAAGTTTTTAGGTTGGTGACTGGGCCAATCACATTAGAAAGAAAACTTGGAAAACTCAAGATGTGTTTTTCTCAGTGATATTGACAGAACCCTAAATGCAATCCTGCTCATTCTCAACCTCATTTTTTTAGTTCATTTGTCTAACTCTTTAACCTTAAGGCAGTATTGTGCTCACGCCACATCTGGAATTAAAAACCTTAAACAAACTTCAGTGGCTGTCCTCCAAACCCTAAGCAGAAATATTTGGTAAATTTCAGCAATGGTTTTATTTATTTGAGTCAGATATTTCTTTGCTTTGTGTTGATGTTGAACTGAGAGAACCAAGAGATACTCTGAGAGGGTGGACAACTCTCTCCGGGTTTGGGATCAGCCTCTACATTGAGCTGTACTGGTCCTGAGTTAAAGTAAAATTGAGCACATCTGGGGCTTTTTCTGCAGTAATAAGAACATTGCGGTGTTAAATTGTAGTGATGGAGGAGTTTAGTAGAATGGCAAAGCTGTTGATTGGCCGGTAGGTCTATGTTAGCGTCCCTCAACATCAGATGTGGATTGTGACTGAACAAACAAGATTCCAACGTCATGGTTCTCAACTAAAAAAAAAAAGTTTGTGTCAGAGTTCCTGACTAGTATCTTGGTGTCTTGTTTGTGAGTAGTGGTAGGATGGAGCAGGGGGTAGATAGACAGTTTTGAGCTTTGTCTGTCCTTCATTCTTGAACCCTGTAAGTTCTCTACCCTACATTTATTTCTATCTATCTATCTATCTATCTATCTATCTATCTATCCTCACAGGTGTTTTTTAGTTGCAACAATATTCCATCATGTTGTCCATTGACAATTAGGACAATTTCAGTGAAATCCCATAGAATCTATGATTAAATAATGTATAAATGTGGTTTAAACACTGAGAGATATAAAGGTGTCCATACAAAAATATTTGTTGTCAAATTTTTCTTTAAAAGAGCCTAGTCATATCTTCTGACCATAAAAAGAAAACACAACAAAACATGTATTAATCTTCAAATAAAAGAATATATGCCAGGCGTTCTTCCTGATAGTGTTTGCCTAGTCCTTTTTGAGCCTGAAATGAACTTTGCACCGGGTGCAATAAGCAGACAAACATTGTTATGCCATCTGCCCTGAACAGAACTAACGGAAAGCAAGATGGCTACCTTGGGAATATTGGTACTTCAAAATGAAAAAGAGGGTAGGACTTTCAAATGGTGAGAACATTGCTGTTGGTTGTTAAAAAAAGCAATATCCAGAAGATGGCTAAAGTGGAGGAATGGATGGATGTCTTGTCAAGTATTTACAAAATGGAGAAATTAACTGCGTCAATAAGATTGGAAGTTGACAAATTCAATAATATGTGGAAAGGATTGTTACAATATATAAAAAACACAGACCTCACTTTGTTTAAGGTGCGTGAAGTGTTGTGAGGAATATGGTTACTTTGCGGAACGTATTGAGTTGGAGAAAGTTTTCTTGCTTTTGAACAAGCAAAAAACATAAAATATAAAACGAAAAGAAAGCGAGAGTGCAACGATTGACACAGCTACTGTAAGACACACTAAATCGTCCTGTAGTGACTTTGTTTGCAACTGGAGAGAGCTACTGGTGTAGAAATTCATAAAGTCAAAGTGGGCAGACCAAGCTTGTTAAATTTATTCGGGCAACATTTAGGTGACATGTTTTAATTGTTTGTTTTTGGCTAAATAGGCACTATGACTACCTAAACCTGAAATAGCCCCTAAAGAGATACCCAAGGACATTCAGTGTTTTCGGGGGTCAGTTAAACAATGGTGAGACAAAGAATAATCTCCGTCCTCAATATTGGATTTAAAGCTGGAATTTAACTCTGCGGAGCTTGTTTGTGTTTACTGGGAATGCTCGCCGTGTCCACGTTTGGGCGCTCCTTATCAACAGCTTTGTCTGGACGTTTTGATTGGCTGCTCTGAGCAGGACACATGTTGCTGTGTGTCAGTGACACGTTTTAGGTTAAAAAAAAACACAACAACATCCCCTTTTTAGCAACCTTCAACATACAACTGTTATGAATTAGAATCAGGCAAACCCAGTATTCAAGCCAAACAAGTGAGGTTAAGGCAAAAAACAGGATTTTAATAATGAAAACAGGGACAGGCGGGCTCAATAGTCAAAAGGGCAGTCCAAAATCCGGTACACAAAAAGCAGTCCAAAATAGGCAGAGGTACAGACAGGGCAAAGCAAGCTCGGATAACCATGGGACAGAAACTAGTCGGTAAACCGGTAAATCAGTCAGACAGGGCAGGAAAAACAGATCAGGGAACAGGCTGGCTCAGAATCAAAAAAGGCTCTCGGGTTATCATCAACAGGTCAATCAGAATAAAGAATGCTGGAACTAAACTCACCGTGGCTCGTTAATGATCTGGCCGAGAACTGAAGACCGAGGCAGAACTATATAGTGGAGTGAGCAGGTGAACGGGAGTGAAGACTAATTACAAGTGACAGGTGGAAACTGAACTGAACTGATTGGCTAGTGACTGGAGGTTGACAGGTGAGCAGATCTGATAGGCTGGTAACTGGTGTTTGGGGAGTGACAGATAAACAGATTGAGTGAGCTGGCAGATTGCTGGGAAGAGACAGAACTGAACTGGAAACATAAATAAAATCAAACTACAATAAAATCTAACCTATTCCATAAACCAAAACTAATACAGAGCCTAAACCTAAGACTAAACACAACACACACAAGCTATAATAGAAACCAAACAAGAAAGAGCCCAAAACCAAAACTGATTTTAAAGACCGGAGAGATAACTAATACATCAAAATTAACAAACAGCTGAAACAAAACCCAAATCCTGACAACAACAGCAGCAAAAACAATAGAATAAAAGAGAAGAGATGGATGGATGGATGGATGGATGGATGGATGGATGGATGGATAAATGGAGGGATGGTGGGTGGTTTGATTGATAGGTGGATGAGTAGATGGATGAATGGCTTGATACTAAATGCCGTCAGGTTGTTTCCATTTCAAAGAGCCTTTAGGAGCAGTCAGAGTTTAGAGCTGCCTGCCCTTCATCTGGCTCTGTCCTCCAGCTTTATGTTCCAGGACAAACTCCTGAGGAGTCAGCCTCTTGTTTTTGGTTTGAGGCGCACTAACGCTGTAGCGTAGGGTTCACATTTCTACACACTTCTTATCGGCAGTGATGGTTGATGAATTCCTTCAAATGTAGCCACAGATACTTTAAATGAACACAGTAAGTATAGCGTAGCTGAAGTGTGTGGTGGCGAGGTTGGCATCCTGACTATGTATGAATTTCTGAGTGTGGCTTAGTAATTGCGGTCAAGTGTTTGTTATTGTAGCTGAGGTGGGAGGCGTTGTTTGGTCATATCAAGTGAGTTCACTGCTGTATGTGGTCACAGTCATGATTGTGGTGGTGTGTGTCTCTCTTTCACACACATGCACGCACGCACACACACATACAGGCAAACACACACATAATGTTACATTCATTTCACAAGTGGCGCTGCGTGGGACTAGATGTGCTGAGCAGTGACCTGTCTGCAGGCTGTACTGTATGCACATTCAGCAGCAGGCAGGCGGGCAGGTAGGAGCTCTCTGACTCTACCTGAAGGCTCCACCAAGCAGCGCAATGGAGGCACACTGTGGGTGTATGACTGCTGTAATAAAGCTGGCATGCAGTGACACACACACACACTAAAGGAGTAGCAAACATACAAGGATCAATTATGCCTATGAAACACATTCTTCTTTTTGCTTTTTCAGCTTATGAGAGGCACGTTTGGGTGTACAGTGTGGTGCTTATATTCTCAGAGGAAATCAGCTGTAGCTCTTCAAGCTGGTGGATCCGTAGGAAACACGGTGTGGGTTTAGATTATGAACATAAAAGTAGACAATGATTTGGGTTGCTGGACAAATCATGTTAATAACTTTCTCATGGCTGCTCATACAGTACATTATACTACTCCTGATGTAGCTTCATAAAGTTTCTCATTCTTTTCAGCAGTGACAAAAAGAATGCAGCTATGGAGAAACAACAATCCACCATTTATTTTAACTGCTTTATGCCCGAGAGATGCAGTAAGCATTCTCTATCAGACATGTTTGAGATGATGCTGCCACAGCTTGGCAACAGCTGCAATACCAGACATTTTGTTAGATGACGACGTCCAGAGAGCTTCATTTCTACATGCTTCACTTAAGAAACCCAGCATAGAACAGCTCAAAATGAGAAAGCAGTATCAGTAGAAAGGTAGGAGAGGCTGTCCTCTCGCACAATCAATCAAATGCGAGGAAGAAACCTGCTGAATCCACATAAAATTATGGCTAATGCTAAGAATATATATATATATAAATATATATATAATTTTATCATTATTATTACTACAGACCTATGTTTTAAATTATTATAGAGCTTAATGCAAAAAATAGACTTAAAAACAGCTTATTTTCTAAAGTTGCAAAGTCCTCACCTTCACACACACTCTGCAGACATACAAACACCATTCTTGTGAGAAACAAGATACTTGCTCCATGAAAACAAGCTAAAAAAAAGGCCCAAAACAGAAACCACCACACTGTATCTACATGCATAAACTCTACAGCTGCTGGTATTAGGTCTGGATAAGTGTTGGCTCCTTGTCACTGATGAAATGTAGAGAGCACATAGGTGTCTTTGGTCAGATTCATTAATAAAGTCCTCTCCCTTACAAGGTCGTATCCAACACTGACATTTCTCTGCAATCCTCCGGGTTTTGGAAAATCAATGAAAAACTTCCTTCAAATGGTCACCGTCATCATATTGTGAGTCACTCCAGCAGATACCAACGCAGCGGTGTTTTGTTGATGCCATACTATGTCTGATGAGGCAATATTCAGGACAGATTGGTTCCCTATTGGACTCACACAAGGGATCTATTCCAGCCTTACCGCTCAATGTTTGTATGAATCTAATATGGCCGTACACTGAGCTGTTCTAAATGTAGCAATTTGTCTCTTCCCATCAGTCGGAGACGCAAAGCTTCACCAGTCCTTACCTGCTTCGATGTGACTTTGTTATGGTGGTATAGGGAAGTATGGTATGTACTGTCTTCTAGAGTTTATGCAGGCTGCAGTCAAAATACGGGAAAATGGGTGTCATATCTGGGACACTTGATTTTGGCTCCAGAATACAGGACGTCCCAGCTAACACGGGACAGATGGCAACCCTAGTTCTGATGTAGCCAAAGTTTACCTCATATGACTGATCAGATGTTTCTGCTGCCGCCGTCTTCCTGGAAATTCCCATAACGCCAGAAAACATGTCAGGACAAGAGGTACGTGTGGACTGACGAAGAGACGTGAGCATTTCTAAGTCTCATCCGTAAAAAAAAAAAAAAAAAACTTGGCACATTCATTAAAGCCTCGCTCCATTATTGATCTGTACTACAACATCTACTTCCTGTTTATTAAAGCCAAGTGGTAAATGGCTTGTACTTGTACACTACGGTCAGTCATTCACCCACACGTTCCCTCCCTGACGGTGGTGAGCTGTGTTAGCAGCCACAGCTGCCCTCGGGCAGGCTGACAGAGGTGAGGCTGCCATACATCGGCACCACCGTCAGCACCCAACGCAGGTGAAGTGTCTTGCCCAATGACTCAACGACTGAGATTCTATGTAGTCCAAGCGGGGAACGGGGGATCGAATCAGAAACCCGCCCAATGCAGGACGTATATCCTGCACCACTGTCATCCCAGCGGATGTCAACATATGATGACGTTACGCTGTGCGTTTCCTGGTTAATTTGCTACAGACCAGCAAATGGAAACACATCTGATGCGCATTTTAGTGATATTTTAAAGGTTCGCTCAAAATTCGCATGAGAATTGGATGGAAACATAGCTGTTGATTACCACAAGGTTCCAGCTCGTGAGGTGTAAAGTTACAGCCAGTGCAGAGACAAGAGACCGTGCATGAAATTGAGTCGCTAAAAATAAGAGACGATGGTAGCAATGTTTTTGTGAAAACCAAGAATCCCCTGTGCTTGTTTTCAGAAATACTGGATCAGAAATGTTGTGATTTAAAGAGAGAGTTAATCAGGGTAGAATAATTCATTCTTGGTCTGATCAGTCTAAGTTTATTTTTATATGCAGGATTCTTCTTTGGTGCCAGCCTAACAACTCTGTCAGCCGAACAAGGCACTTTATGAACTACTTCCTTTCTCACTTCAAAATAAGGGCCTGCAACATAGGAATGCAAGATAAGAGCCAACACCTTCATATCCAGAGGGCTTAATATTACTGTAGACTTCACCAGACAAAGTTACATGCTGAGACCCACTAGGAAGCACTCTTGTTGTAAATGTGTGACGCAAGATCTCATTATTTCCCTGGCTGGCACTGTATAATTCAATAAAGTCCAGTTTAAAACTTATTAACTTTTCCTTTCAAAAAGACAATTTTTTTTATGAGCTGTAAGACATTAATGAAGTAGAGGTGGTGGTGGGGGTGTTTTTTAAATTCCATAGATGACTCTTAGGTTGCATGTAAGACATATAGTCATATTTGAGGATCAGTGATATTTGGATGTTCTGTGGCAAAGTCCTTGCTGAAGTTTAACCAGCATTCTTCTAACTGTGAGGCAGCAGGGGTGTAGTGTTGTTAATGGCGAACTACAAAACGCTAACAACAATAAAGTTGGTGTTTGCATTACAGCTTCTAGACCTAAAGGGCTACCATTTCAAAGCCGTTTAATTAGTCTGGACTGAATTTGGACCGTTAAACATCTAACGCACTTCGGCTGTTAAAACTCAAACAGGATCATTCTGTACCAAATACAAATTCTTTAAAACAAAGCTTGACATTTATGGGAACTTTTTTTCCACTTATGAAAACACAAATAGGAGCATTTTGGATGCTTGTTAGGCAATAGATAAAGACATAAAGGGTGCTATGTATGGACCACTGGAACATGCTGCAATGATTACAGATTTTTTTAACCACAGTTTGGGATTTGTGAAGCCTTTGCTTTGTTTCTGAACCCAGACTGCATCCAAAAAAATTGCTAAACTTTTGTTTTATTTCATCTTATGAGCTGGATGTTGCGGAGACAATTATGACCCCAGTTTTAACAGATACAATACAAGACTATTAAAAGCGTAAAATAATTTGAATTTAGTAATCATAATTCTTACTGATGTAAGGACAGAACGTTTTC
This sequence comes from Fundulus heteroclitus, assembly GCF_011125445.2. Taxonomy (NCBI): domain Eukaryota; kingdom Metazoa; phylum Chordata; class Actinopteri; order Cyprinodontiformes; family Fundulidae; genus Fundulus; species Fundulus heteroclitus. The sequence continues at coordinate 28,856,436 of NC_046384.1, forward strand.
AGTTTAGAACAATCAGAATGAGGGATTGCTGCAAAGGCAGCAACACCATGCAAGCGACGGTCCACCGTGGCCACATGGCCATGCAGGAGGAGCGAATGCTCCAAGTCAGTCACTCAATGCAATCTGCTGGGTTTCCTCAGATAGAAAACATTTTAACAAAATCCACGTTAATAAATTGGATTTAAATTCTCCGTTTTATAACTAGGATCCATGTGGGACGGATGTACTTGACTTGGAATCCGTCTGCATGATTTGATTGAAGTGCTTTGAGGTGGTATTTGTTGTGAAATAAACTGAATTGAATAGTGTGGGTTTGTTTTAGAATTGAATTGAATTGAATTGAATTGAAATTGAATCATCTACAATCGAAGGAATAATTGATGAAGAGCTACAGCATTGCTGGAGTTTAATACCGTTATAAGAAGTATTGAAGCTGCTCCTGTGTCTTTCAAAAACTATATACATACACATATATTTACAAACATAGTTTTTATCTAACAAATGCAAAAGGAAGCTTGACAGCACCAAGAAGCTTTACTCTCATCAGTTGACCATTTTTTTCTAAATTGCCCCATTACTCTAAGCAACAGCCTAGAATTATCTGCCAAACACCTTTTAGTGCATCACCATGTCCTGTGTGTAAAGTGTCAGCACTCAGACTTGTGGCCGTCACCTTGTTATACCGAGGTTGATGGAGACAGTGAAGAAAAAGGAGATGCATGTAAACTGAGGAATACAGGGACAGGGAGGAAAAAAAAGACAAAGCAACACCATGGAAAAAAGGTATTATTTGTCCTGCCAACTAAAGCTTTTTTTCAATTGGATTCCAAATTGAGTGGGAGAGAGGGCGTTGAGAGAAACGCTAGAGCAAGTGTGTGAGTGGTGGCGGTGGCCCCTGCTGCTGAGCACATTGATAGCAGCCTGAGCGCCTGTGATGCTCCAGCGCCAGCCCAGACAGAGGGGAATTGGTTGGAAATGGTGGAACAAGCTTGGAGGGTTCCCTGTGCCAGGCGGCCTGGCGCTGGATCAACACAGAGCCCTCTGAACTGCTGCACAGTTATTGTTATTATCACAAAGGTGCACCAGAAGGGGAGGCAGCTCTTGAGTTGGCGGGCTTGGCGCTGGGTTTACTGTGTGTGGAGACAAGGAGAAGAGTTTGGAAGGCAAGCGGAGTTAGTTGTTCCATGTGAGACTTGACTAAAACTCCTCTGATCAGTTCTGAAAATGAAACAGAAAGAGGTTCAAAGAGGTTTTTTTTTAACCTTGATAGACCAGTTGCCTGTTCACATGATGATGAGCCACAGAAAGTTTCTGATTTGACATGACTTCAGTCTTAACAAGGGATGCACCACCGTCAATGGAATCGGGGTGTTGATGGAATGAAATGAGTTACAGCGGTTGGAAGAGAACACAATATTCCCACCCTCAGACCTCCCACTTCAATCAGCTGGGATAAATCACAGCTGGGATAAAGCGCTGAGAAACACTCCACAGACAGACATTCCAGAGAGAAAACTGAATCCAGACACGGAGCAGTCAGTGAGGCAGGCGGGTCTCGGGAATGGTGCCTGGTGGCAAGTTGTAAAATGTCGGCCCAGATCACATTCTTTCTGTGTTGTCTAACAGGGCTTCCAAATATTCTGGTGTTTGGCCCAAACCAAGAGGCCCAGTCATGTTGTGTCCCCGACTCAGAGCGCGGACCCTTAACGAACCGCATGATGATGCTTTGTATGCAACCGGAGAGAGCTACTGGTGTAGAAATTCATAAAGTCAAAGTGTTTTTGGCTAAATAGACACTTGACTACCAAACCTGAAATAGCCCCTAAAGAGATCCCAAGGACATTCAGTGTTTTAGGGGGTCGTTAAACCATGGTGAGACAAAGAATAATCTCTGTCCTCAATATGGATTTAACAGCTGGAATTTAACTCTGCGGAGGCTTGTTTGTGTTTACTGGGAGGGCTCGCCATGTACACGTTTGAGCGCTCCTTATCAACGATTTGTCTGGACGTTTTGATTGGCTGCTTCTGAGCAGGACGCAGTTGCTGTATGTCAGTGACACGTCTCAGGTCAAAAAAAACAACAAACATCCCTTTTTAGCAACCTTCAACATGTAACAGCAGCCAAAAAACAATAGAATAAAAGAGAAGAGATGGATGGAATATGGATGGATGAATGGAGGATGGATGGATAGATGGAAAACTATGGATGGATAAATGGAGGGATGGTGGGGGGCTTTGATGAGGTGGATGAGTAGATGATGAATGGCTTGATACTAAATGCCGTCAGGTGTTTCCATTTCAAAGAGCCTTTAGGAGCAGTGAGAGTTTAGATCTGCCGGCCATTCATCTCGCTCTGTCCTCCAGCTTTATGTTCCAGGACAACTCCTGAGGAGTCAGCCTCTTGTTTTTGGTTTCAGGCGCACTAACGCTGTAGCGTAGGGCTCACATTCTACACACTTCTTATCGGCAGTGATGGTTGATGAATTCCTTCAAATGTAGCCACAGATACTTTAACTGAACACAGTAAGTATAGCGTAGCTGAAGTGTGTGGTGGCGAGGTTGGCATCCTGACTATGTATGAATTTCTGAGTGTGGCTTAGTAATTGCGGTCAAGTGTTTGTTATTGTAGCTGAGGTGGGAGGCGTTGTTTGGTCATATCAAGTGAGTTCACTGCTGTATGTGGTCACAGTCATGATTGTGGGTGTGGGTCTCTCTTTCACACACATGCACGCACGCACACACACACACATACAGGCAAACAAACACATAACGTTACATTCATTTCACAAGTGGCGCTGCGTGGGACTAGATGTGCTGAGCAGTGACCTGTCTGCAGCTACTGTATGCACATTCAGCAGCAGGCAGGCGGGCAGGTAGGAGCTCTCTGACTCTACTGAAGGCTCCACGAAGCAGCGCAATGGAGGCACACTGTGGGTGTATGACTGCTGTAATAAAGCTGGCATGCAGGACACACACACACACACCACACCACACTAAAGGAGTAGCAAACATACGAGGATCAATTATGCCTATGAAACACATTCTTCTTTTTGCTTTTTCAACTATGAGAGGCATGTTTGGGTGTACAGTGTGGTGCTTATATTCTCAGAGGAAATCAGCTGTAGCATCTTCAGCTGGTGGATCCATAGGAACCACAGTGCGGGTTTAGATTATGAACATAAAAATAGACAATGACTTGGGTTGCTGGACAAATCATGTTAATAACTTTCTTATGGCTGCTCATACAGTACATTATACTACTCCTTATGTAGCTTCATAAAGTTTCTCATTCTTTTCAGCAATGACAAAAGAATGCAGCTATGGAGAAACAACAATCCACCATTTATTTTAATTTCTTTATGCCCAAGAGTGCAGTAAGTATTCTCCATCAGACATGTTTGAGATGATGCCGCCACAGCTTGGCAACAGCTGCAATACCAGTCATTTTGTTAGATGACGACGTCCAGAGAGCTTCATTTCTACATGCTTCACTTAAGAAACCCAGCATAGAACAGCTGAAATGTTGGTTAAAAAGTATATATATATATATATATTATATATATATATATTAATATAATATATATTATATATATAATATAATTTTATCATTAATATTACAGACCTATTTTTAAATTATTATAGAGCTTTATGCAAAAAATAGACATAAAAACAGCTTATTTTCTAAAGTTGCAAAGTCCTCACCTTCACACACACATCTGCAGACATACAAACACCAATCTTGTGAGAAACAAGATACTTGCTCCATGAAAACAAGTCAAAAAAAGCCCAACACAGAAAAACCACACTGTATCTACATGCATAACTCTACAGCTGCTGTATTAGGTCTGGATAAGTGTTGGCTCCTTGTCACTGATGAAATGTAGAATTCATCCGGGTTTTTGGAAAATCAATGAAAAACTTCCTTCAAATGGTAACGGTATCATATTGTGAGTCACTCCAGCAGATACCAAAGCAGTGGTGTTTTGTTGATGCCATATTATGTCTGTTGAGGCAATATTCAGGACAGATA
>NW_023396466.1:0-67745 GCF_011125445.2 Fundulus heteroclitus
AAATATTAGTAAGCAGTGGTATCTCAGAATATTTCCAGATGTATATTTAATTTCCAGCTTCGCTATAAATTCCAGTTTACTTTCCTTATTTTAAAAAAGCACCCCTTTTGCGCTTTCACAGTAAAGTCAAGTCGCCTCGGCTTCTGCAGTTTTACTCGGTCTCATTTGATCAACTCATTTTTTATTCATGGAAAGAATGCTCGATGACCAGCAGAGTCTGAAGGTCGAAGGGGAGGAGGAGGCCTGTTTCTCACAGCAGATTTGCAGATCACATCCTATGTGGGGTATTGTATGATAGAACAAAACAATCATCTACAACAGCCCTCTGCTTTGTTTTTGAGCATGTTTTCTAGCTCTGAAAAAAAACAATGGAAATAGGTACTGCTAACCCTCCATTTCATAGTAAGGCATTATGTGGCATATTAGCTGTACCCCACCAACAGTTTTGTCTTATAGGCCAAATGTCATGATCTTGCCTTGCTGTCTTCCACACATTTCCTGCTCCAGATTCATAGACGTCATCCAATGGCACCGCCAATCAAGCTCATCATCATCTCCTCCTGTTTCTCCACCTTCAAATACGTGTCACTGACAGCCAGCACCCAGATTACTGAAAGCCTTAGTGAGTAGATGTCCAGTGTTTCCCTCATGTGTTTACCATGTTTCTGATCACAACCTCTTTTCTTAACTTCCCGTCTATGCCATGTCCCTGTCAGACATCTTCGCTGCTTTTTCAGTCTGGACCATGACCTGGAATGGTATGATGACCGTGATCCTCGCCTAGCCCCCTGGGTCAGTCTGCCCATCTCTTCTCTGACCACCTGTGTATGGCCCAAGCCTGTTCCCAGACTCCATCAAGCCTCAGCAATCTTGTCTTTTGCCTCTGCAGTGCGTAAGCCTTTGCATCCAACCACCTCTTGCTATGCAGAGGTTTTTTCTGTTTACACAAGGTTTCCATTAATAACTCTTTTAAAGTGCAACACCGTGTCTGGCTTAAATATTGTTGCCTGCCTTCTCCCACATAACTCCAAAAGTTAAATTCTTGCTTCACTCTGAAGCACCTTCATCCATGTTTGCTGTGTTGCCTACATGGTTATGGCAAACAGCAAGTGAGAATTTCTATGGCATTAATTTAGTTTAGGGGTATCCTCTGGCCACTTTTCCAAATATTTGTAAAGTGATTTGAACTTCTGCAGGCTCCTTCAGTCTCACCATGAGCCTCTTGACTGCCTTTTTTTGTTTAACAAAAAAGCTTCCATTACCCTGCCTGTCATTTTAAGTTAATGCCTTGGTCCTTGTTGGTTTTGCATTTGCAGTTATGCCTAGAGGAGCTAGAAATAAGATATTTACCTGTAAAATCAACCTAAATCATTCTCATTTCTCACCTGGGATGGAAGTAACATTCCCTATAAACAATCGGTCCTCTTCATCAACAAATGTCTTACTCCCCTTTTTACTCCTTCAAACTTAGAGGTACTACTTCAGTGCAGTGTGTAGCCCGTGTTTACTTCCTGGTTCCTGAGCCAATCAAATGAGAGTTCCCAGGGTTCCCAAAACAGAGCGCAGCATTTGGTATTTTATTTTTTGGCAAAAGAGCAGCAGCCTGCAAACATGGAAGCCAGTAAGAGAAGTGGACCAGAAATAAAAGAGAATACAACATCATATACCTGCCATTTGGAACTAAAAATTCAGGAGTGTTTCACAAGGCCTAAACACGGCATTTTAGATTGTTGTGATTGGCAAGCTGTTGTACTGATTTGAGCCACAAGGTGTCATTATTACTGATAGCTCCTTTAATTTCTCTGTCTTTTTATGCAAGGATTTCAGTATAGTGGGTCAATAATCCAATCAACAATACAATCATTAATTTTCATGCCACTATTCCCTTGTGTTGGTCTGCCACATAAAATCCCAACAAAACACATCGTTTGTCGTTGTACCATGATGAAACGTGTAAAATATCTTGTATGAACTCTTTTGCATTGCACTCCAAGAGGCATGTCAACACTGTGGCAAACAGACGTAGCAGGCATGAAATTGCCCCGTAGCAAGTAGTGACTGCATTACAAGCTTCTGGCCTGCATGTGATTCCGCCTTCTAGAGAAGACCTGCGTGTCTCAGAGGCTGTTTGAGAGTTTGTGTGAGGGAGATTCAGGGAGACAAACTGCAGTTGCTAAATTGGTCAGTTATGTAATCGTCTATTTCTGCCTCTTATTGTTTCACCAAATTGTTCCTCATCGCATCACAATATTCATAATGTTTTTGTTTTTTCCTTGTTAGCTATTCTTTTGTGATTTGGTGAACTGCTTACGGGAAATCATCATATCTTTTAATTTCGTAAGTCTCAACAAATAGATGCCCCAGTTAGAGTTTTTTTTGACAAGTTTTACATCTTTTAGGAGAGTATAAAAGTTAACAAATCACCTTCTATATGAGAGGTATGTATAACAGGATCTTACTATGTACTGCAGCTATCATCCCTGGAGAATCTGGATCATCATCTTAACCTTCATCTGATCTTGAAAATAGCCTGTTACAGTAGACATCTGTGCTTTCAGTTACTTAATTACTTAATTTTAAAACACCTAAAAGATACTGATAACAGCTAACTGTGAATCTTCTGCCACCAGTAACAACTTCCACAATGAAGAGTGTTGCTGTCAGCATGAATCTAGTACCATTTATTTATGGTGTGACTCCTATCGTCCTGACTGCCCATGTGGGCTTGTATATGTTGGGAAAACTAGAAGAAAACCTAAACAACGGATCGGTTGGCATAAAAGCCCGATTCGTAGAAATGATCAGTATTGTCCTGTTGCAGTGAACCTTAATGTTCAAATTTTTTATTTTCTGAGAAAACAAAAATGCCACCTAAAGGTAGTGACCATACTAATAAATTACTAAACCAATAGGAGGCTTACTGAATATATACCCTTCGCACTTTGACTCAAAGAGGACTAAATGATCCATTGCCTTTGAATATGTTTCTTAGATGTTTACAGCTACTTTCTTTGGAAAGATCTATTTGGTTTTAGTCACAGTATTGCCTATTGTTCTTAAATATACACAATAGCGTATTGGTCTTCGTAAACGTTTCTGCCAATAAATTGAATTGGACTGAAATATTTTTTAACACAGAGGTTTATATTATTTTTGATTGTTCAGTTTTTGTGTACATTTTAAAGTTTTAAATGTGATTGGTCAGACACTTAGGACTACCTCCAATTTAAGAGAGTTTTCAAATAATTAGAATGTGTGTGCCTGATAAAAGTCTGTGACCAAAATGTTGCTTAGTAAATATTTTAAGTTTAATAGTTTGGAGAGTTTTGTCTTTTTTTTTTTTTTTTTGTTAACTGATCAGAATTTCTTTTACTGTTGAGTTAACAATGGGCAGCTCACTGGCCAGGGAAGATGAAGCTCAAAATTGCCTCATTCTAATTATGGTGAATTATTGATGCTTCTCTACAATGACTACCCTTTTTTTTTTTAACAAAGCCATCCAACATGCAGACGCATGATATCAACTGAAAACGTCTCCTGCCACAGCCTTGTTCCTCACCTCTCTCGTCATCCCCACTGTTGTCTCGTATGCCTTTAACCAAGCACCTGTTGAGCGCCGACAGGCCCATCAAGCTTTGAACGTACTACCGAGCCGTGTCCCTGCCTTTCAGCGCCACGGACAGCACTTCATCGCAACTAAGTAAAAGAAAGAACTAAGAGGAAGAGCAGGAAAAAGGAGACGAGGCCTTACGGCAAATAAAAACAGAGATAGATGGGAGGGAGGCAAAGAGAAGAGAGATGAGCGAGAGAAGAGAGAGAGAGAGAGAGAGAGAGAGACAGAGATCTGTCCATGTCAGTAGGGATAGCCTAGTTTGACTGCTTGAGGCTGTCAGTGTCTGAGTGCTCTTGTCCTCAAATAAACACAAGCAGACATCCAGCTGCACAGTGGTGTTACCGTCTTGGATGGCTGGATGGGGATGGATGTGATGGATGGATGGATGGATGGAGGGATGGATGGATGGATGGTGGATGATGGATGGATGGATTGGATGGGATGGATGGCAATAGATAGCTTAGATAGATAGATAGACTAGATAGATAGATAGATAGATAGATAGGATAGAAGATAGATAGATATATAGATAGATAGATAGATAGATAGATAGATAGATAGATAGATAGATAGATAGATAATCTGACTAAAGGTGGTTTGGTTTTCCCAAATTTGTTCACTTGCATCAAACCTGTTTTTGTACTGATTTATTTCAGCCTATTTAAGTTTGGCACCTTTCTGTACAAATGGTACAGTTTGCTGCAGCAGCTAGAGTCCGGTGGGAGAAGCTACACCCACCCTAAACTCTTTCCTCCTTTCTCTTCCGCAAAAGAAAAATCACTTTGGGTGGGGTGTGGACACAGGAAAGGGACAATTCCCCGACATCTCTTTCTCTGCTGCTAAACAGTGACGAGGTCGCGCTGTTTCTACCGAGTTATGCGCCATCCCTCATGAACAAAAAAAATGGAAAACTGCACACAGGAAGATGGAAAACAACCATGTAGGGAGACGATAAGGGGAGATGGCGGGTGGAGTTACGGCTAAGTTTAGAAAAAGCGGTACTGTGATGGTGTGCGGGAGAGAAGTGGAGGTAAAACACTCACTGTGACGCGGCCGGATTAAAGGATGCCCATGTCGGGTGCTGCAGTCGGTCGCTAACATCAGCAGCAGCAGCAGCAGCAGCATCTCCGGGCTGCTTCCGCGGCGCATCGGCGGGAGGCAGCGCAGGGTGGAGGGAGGGAGGGAGGGAAGGATGGAGGTGGGGAGGGGAGACCGATGATGTAAAACGGTTTTAAATCATTCAAACCGCGTGAAGGCAGACGCGTTGCTACAGACGTCCGGTTTGTTTTCCTGTCCGGCCAGGATGTCGTAGTTTCGACCCACCCTCCCTGTCCCGTGATTAATTAAGAGCCGACAATGACACGAGGATCGTCGTCATTCGGCCAAGATTCCCTAAATAGAAGAAAGAGACGCGGGCGCGTTCAGGGTAAAAACTCCAGGGTTAAAAGAAATACAAATAAAAATGTTTTGTGCCAGTATAGTTCTGTGTCAAATATGGACCAATCTAGTGATTTAAAGCAAGGTTATGGCTTTGATTCTGCATACGATATGCGTTTTATAATAATAATAATAATAATAATAATAATAATAATAATAATAATAATAATAATAATGACAACAACAACTACAACATTATTATTATTATTATTATTATTATTATTATTATTATTATTATTATTATTATTATTATTATTAATAATAATAATAATAATAATAAATAAACAAGTTAAAGTTACAAAAAGATTAAGCTACCAAAAAGAGTTGAAAGAATAACCCACTGGATTACTAAACCAGCAATATCTGCATTCAAGTTTGATTCTGCATTAAAATGTGTCAGACAAGCAGAATAGAGACAATCTTGTTATGTCTTTGAAGACAGAAGTTATTTTTTCCACACTTTAGAAAATATTGCATATCTATTTTGACTTTATGACCAGTTAGCTGGTTAAAAAGCAAAATCCAGTGTATTAGAGATCTTACAGATCACTGCTAGTCCATCACCTGAACACGGATAGAGTAGGGCAGATTGGCAAACCTAAATCAGAGTTAAAAGCCTATCCAATTGAGAATTTGGAACAAGACTTGGAAATCCATCAGGTCTGATTAAACTGGAGCAACATTTGGCAATACAAAGAAGACTTGTTTTTGTAAAAACTTTGCTGTGCAAAGTGGTATCCACACGTTACAGTTCATTAGTGGAAAAAAATGTGAAAACTTGTATTGTTTTCCTTCTACTTCAGGGGATAGGAACACCTTTTGCAAGGTACTGTAATATATGGCCACTGTTCATGGACATATATTTCCACTAAATCCAAAAATCTGAACACTGCTGCTCCAAATGAGATGGTGCGCCTCTGTGACCATGTAATTTAGTTTGCTCTTATATGGAAGAAATCGATAAATTGTGAAACTGTCACAAATGGCTTTCCATTAAATCATGTTGCCCAAGCATGGTGGGTGGAACAGGTCACACGAGACACGTCTGTCATTGTTAACATTTTCCAGCATAGGCGGTTGTCGAACATTTTCTGCTCATTTTCCACTTAGGAAGTGGCTTCAGGGCATCCTAATGTGCAGCATTGGTTTTTAATGTGCCATGGGTGAAGACAGCCACTGTTTGTCCTCAAAGGTAGAGTCAGTGAGAGCCATGCAAAGGCCTAATGCTAAATTATTTATCCTGTGCTGGTGTATGATCAAATATTCAGCAGTTGACTATCTTTTCTTGTGCCACAAAAAGCCTATTTATGTCAGCTTTATTGTGCATATTTGTGGATTCCGACTAAAAATAAAAGAGAAAAGATATCTATACACATTTACTTTGGTGGTAGAAAGATTTACCCTGACAGAGACTTTAATCAAAAATTATGTTTATACAATTTTGTATGAGTTGCAACCACAAATGCTGCAAAACAGCTCCATATTACTATTGTATCTTTAGAACTGCATTTAGACTTTTGAAGCCTGTTTTGCCACTGTAATAAAAAGTATTTGTTTGTGTCATTTCTGAGAGTATACACAGTTCAAACCAGATATGTAAATCAACCATGTAAAAAAATGATCCCTGTCTGAGAATAAATCTAACTTTTTTTCTTTCTGTTTTAGGTCAGTTATGGTTACTAAGATTATTTCCATTTGCTAAATGCCAATAATAAGAGACAGGATTTCTCACAGCATTTTTTCAGAGTCAGACGTTTAGATACCCAAATAGTTTAGGAAATCACAGATAATGATGTAGGAACTGAACTGCCTGAGCAGAGAACAAAACACGCTGGTAAAGAACTCTAAACTCATTGGCATGATGTGCTCCTAGGAGGGAGGAATTTCCACACAGATAGAGATTTCCCGTGATGTAAAAGTGGTATAAAAGCCTATACAGTCAAGCATCCTTCCTTTTGCCGCAGCTCTACACTAGCCTTATCTTGGGGACACACGCAAGTGTGACATCTTGAACTCACTGGCTGAATAAAATACTCCACCTTTTAAGAACCTTGGATCCAAAGTAAAGTATGGATCACTGTTTGTGTATCTCGTGATTGTACTTAATCAAAAAATAAGACCAGCCGCCTGAACCTGGCTCCCGGAGTTTCTGTGGAAGAGCCAGCTCTTCTATCTACTACTCTGTGTAACACTAATAGTAGCATGATGAGATCACTTATTAGCTCTTGTTGCGCGTAACTTTTTTTCTCATTCATAAAACTGAACAATAAAACCCACACGTTAGCAACCATTAGCTCCATTTTGATAACTACACAACTCACTCTGTTTGTGCCTTGATCAGCTGTGGTATGCAACCACAATCGTACACACACAAAATGTGTATTAGTGGTACTTAAAGAGGCCTAGTCACATACTATGACTTTACAGATTCCTATGCCAGTAGCTCGCTCTAGTTGCATGCAAAGGTTTTGTGATTAAATTACCAAACCCTTTTGGATTATTATATTTTATTTCCGTTTTTCACTTTGTTTTGGCTCGGTTTGTTATTAAACAAAGCACATTTATGTATATTTTCCATAACCATAACAACAATGAGTAAAGAAGAAGAAAGGGCAAGTCAGCAACCTCCTGTTGAGGTGTGGAAAGAAAGAGTAAGTAGCCCTAACCCTGTAGATCGGGTTGGTCTTGCAGGACAATCTTCTGGCTCCTACAGTAGCTTAGTCAATTGTCGCCATCTTGGTTTCTGATAGTTCCACAGTACTGCCGGCAGATGGCACAATAATGTTTATATCTGATGATTGCACCTGGTGCAAAATTCTTTACTGGCTCAGAAAATTGCATTTTATGAGGAGGACTAAGCCCTGAGTTGCAGCTGTTCACGTGCACGAACGTGCATGTGCAGCCGGCCCGGCTATGTAAGCAAGAGATTCGAGAACAACACAGAGAGATTGTGTGTGATGTTTAACCATAGTCCATCTAAATAGATACCTTTAGTTCTTTACAAAACTATTTTTTGTTTTTTTCTATCTTAAATAATGAAAATTTGCTTATTGTTCCTTTAAGGGTAAGCATGGTATTTCACACCAGTCAAAGGTTTGGAATTACCTTTGTCATTCAATAGCTTTTCCTTATTTTGAATACTTTCCACATTACAGAGACATAGTGAAGACATCAAACCTCTCACTCAAACGTACACTCCTCACAAAATTAAAAGGAACACTAAAATAACACATCTCAATTAATTAAATATTCTCATTTAAAATGAGAAAACAGTGGAATTGATTGAGAAGAAAATAACACAAACATTATCAATATAAATCAACATTATTAAATCACTGAGATATGGATTTGGATTTATACTCGATATAATATGGAAGTGGAAAATAACATGACAGACTGATTCAGTGTCAGTGAATATTCCTCAAGACAAGTCTAAATGAGGCTCAGTAGTCTGTGTGTGCCTGTATAGCCTCCCAACAAAGCCTGGGCATGCTCCTGATGAGACTGCAGATGTTCTCCCGAGGGATTTCCTCTTAGACCTGGATTAGAGCATCAGTTAGCTCCTGGACAGTCAGTGGTGCGATGAGGCGTTGGTGGATTGATCAAAACATGATGTCCCAGATGTGCTCAATTGGATTCAGGTTGGGGAACTTGCGAACCCGTCCATAACATCAATGCCCTCATGATTCAAGAACTGCTGATACGCTTATGGTCTCACAATGGGTCTGAGAATCACATCCCGGTACCTTATGGCAGTCAAGGCACCACTGGCTAGCACATGGAGGGCTTTGCTCCAACTTGTTAATCTGATTAAAAAATATCTCAGTTGGCCTTATTATTCATAGTTATTAATAGCTAATGATACATCAAATATATTGCTTGTTTGTATGACACCATAGGAAGATCAAAAGGAATTAGCCAAGCTATCAGAAAGAGAAGGGTGGACTTTCACAGGTCTGGCTCATTTGTTGGTACAACATCAAGATACCTAAAGGTACAATATTCATGTGTTGAAATAATTACGGTATATGGAGGTATAAACATCAAAATGTTCAACTATTACACAATTCATGAAGGAGACGGGTTCTGTATCCCAGAGATGAAGGTGTCTTGGGATGAAATGCGCACATTGACCCTAGGACAAAAGTAAAAATACTATTAAGATGATGTCTAAAGCTGAAAAAAGAGTGTAATTATCTACAGTTAAGCAAGTCTCGTACCAGCATGGGAAGACAGGCGACTCAGAAAAGAGAAAGACATTATTGTAAAAGCTGCCCAAAAATACAGAAACTGTTCTCAGAGATAAACACTTAAACCTGTGAGTACGCGTCCTGTGCCCTGATGGAAACATAACTGAAGTATGCAAGCCTGAAAACACCCAACTGCAAAGTACAGGGCGGGCAGCATCATGTTGTGTAGGTGTTTTGTACCACAGGGGACTAGTGCACTTTATATAATAGATGGTGGTGTCATAAGGAAAGAACATTATGTGGAGCTACTGGATCAACATCTCAAGAGTCAACATTTCAATCAGTCAGGATGTACAGGCTTGGTCAAATGGACATTGAACCCAAGCATGCCACCAAATTAGTTAGATAGTAATTTAGGAGAAATAAAGTCCATGCTTCCAAGTGACCATCACCAAGCCCTGATGTCAGTTCTATAGCAGATTTACAAGAAAAGCTGCAAAGGAGTCTGCCAGCAAGGTGGCCTACAAGCCTGGTTTAGTTGTAGCATTTTTCCCAGGAAGCATTGGCCAAAATTCCATCTAGCTATTGTAAGAAGCTGGGGAAGGAAAGAAAAAAGATTTGACCCAGGTCATATAATATAAAAGCTAATTCAACCAAAGACTAAGAAAATATAAATCTGAATCTGATGAAAATAAAAGAAAACCCATAAAAAATACTTTGGTTTAGTCTGATTTAATGCCAGAATTTTTTTCTTTTTGCAGTGTATATAAAAATCTGTTTTCAGCTGTGTATTTAGTTTATGTATACAGTGTTGAGTATTGAGAAATAGCGTACACCACAGCACTTATTACCTAAACTAATTTGCAATGTCAGTCCCCAGCTTGGCTTTTGGTTGCATAGAACATGACAGGTATTAACTACACAAAACACAGAATGTGTAGATTTTTCTGTTACATTTGTGGAAATAGACGTTCATAACGAAAGGCCTCCAATAAGAATTAAACAATTAAACATAAGAGGACAAGCAGGACTCCCAAGCAGTGCCAGATTATTTTGGTTTGCTATGCCAACAGGTAATCCAGCACTCTTTGCTATTCTAAATTATATTCTGTCACAGCAGTCACATCTATTCTGGTTAAAAAGAGTTCATGTCTTAGAACCTAATAAATGTTTCCTATATAACAGATATTTAATTTAACTTGGAAACTGGTTACAGCTTCAATATCTATAATAAAGAGTTGGAAGAATGGATGACACTAATTAAGATATTGCTTGAGCTGCACATATTTGGTTTAATATCTTATGAATGGGGTTAGTTAGACAGTAATGCTTTCTGAATTTTGAGGTCATTGATCACCATGGGGTCAACAACCATCATGGTTGCTGCTCCCATTTCTTCTCCTCAGCTCCCACTGCTTTTTCTTTCACTGCTAAATGTCAGCTACCCTGTTGTCCAGCTGCTGTGTGAGTGTGGGGCGCGTGTCTGTGTATAAAGAGAGGGAGCCATGAGTCACTAACATGGCGCCCTAAGCGGTGAGACAGATGTGTGAACCAAGTGTCACTACCCATAATTCAGAGCAGTCTGATGAGGTCATTAGACATACAAGCCAGGAGCGAACCCTTATTTCTGTCAGATTTGATGCAAAAAAGTAGCATGGTGATGAATGTATATTGCTAGTGAAATGTTACATGCTCTCATAATGGAGATGAATTTCATATTAATTTAGGGCATTCATTGATGAATTGGAGTATTTATAAGGTGGCTCGATGATATAAGAAATAACGTGAATAACATTCAGAAACAAGAATTGGATCTAAAATTTAAATTTAGATTAAAATTACAGGTAGGCATAGAGTAAACTGGAGCTGAGACCATACGTAATTCAAACTTTATGTCAACCAGTGGTTTGAGCACTGATGGTCTGGTAATGTGAGCTTGGTCCTTTTTGTTAGCGGTTCCCATTCAACCCATCTCACCGACCTGGATTGAAAATGTCCACATAGTTCTATATTTGGCTAAATTGTCTCCCCAATATCACAGGGGTTATTGCTACGGCTAAAAGCTGTGCTATTGCTACCACCATTAGTTTAGTTCTGCTGTCTTTAATACACGGCTCGCTCTGTTTGTTCTGCGAGCCCGCCAGAGCACAAATTCTTTTATTTTGGAGTTGTTGATTCTGTATATGTGTTTAGGGCTTGCTGTTCAAAGGCTGGTTCACACGGCAGGATTTTTAGCCAGATTTTTGTCCCAATCTCCCCTTTCCGAGAGATGCCGATTTTCTGTGTGTCTCTTAAGATAATATTAAGAGAATATCCTGCCGTGTGTGGCTTGATGAGTTTGCAGTCTGACCGGAGACCACACACACACACACACATCTAAGATATTTTATAGTTACATGCGGTGTCTCTCATGCTTTGAAAATCCCACAACTATTTTAAAATCTTGCCGTGTGAACCAGCCATGAGACCCTGGGCTGGGTTATGCAATAAAACTATGTATAAATTCCAGCTTGCTAAAGTCTAGATAGATCAGAAAAGGCTCCATAAAACAGAAATTCTCCAGGTTAATCCCAAGTGATGGAGAGAAAATTATTTGAATATGTTTCAAGTATGCAACATAAAATCAAACAATTAAATTGAATAATGAATAAATTGTTACCGCTGAATAAATAATTTATTACACATTTACACGCACAGCTTGTTTTTCTTTTTTCTTATTGTGACTAAACAATAGGCAATGGTTTCTCAAACACATATATTACAGTTCAATTTATAACACTTTTGTCTTATTGCAAAGTACACAGGATCTGTGCAGCAAAGTGATTTAGCTTTATGTAAAACACTTCTATGTGAAAAACAATTCCTTCTTCAACAATATATGGTAAATTGTAAATGGGCAACAGTGGTGCAAGAGTTAGAGAGTTTGTTTTGTAACTGGTGCTGGTTCGATCCCCTGCTCAGTTGTACTTGGGCAAGACACTTCACACGAATTGCCTGCTGGCGGTGGTAATCATTTCAACAGAACTGTTTCTGTATCCACAGGAAGGGGTAAAAAAAAGGGTTCTGCTACCGTTTTCCTTTTTTCTGAGGGTGAATGTATTAGATTTATAGATTCTCATGTTTCCACCTAATAACAAAACTGTCTGCTCATATTTCATCCTAACAAATTCCTCCACACTCGCATGCTATGAAAACTCTATAACCAGCTCAGTAGTCTCTCTTCCATCTGTGTCAGCCTCCTTCGGTTTGCTTTAACAGACATGCATTATTCACTAAAATCTCCAGAAGTACTCGTCCTGCACTCAGTGAATCAAATCAAGAAGGGAAGCTTTTGAACAACGGAGCCAAAGCCAAAACGTAGATGGCAAACACCGAATGAAAAGTGAAATTTGGATAAATGGGAAGGTGCTGAGACAAGAAGGACAAGAGAACATCAACGTTAAATGTTGGAGAATAAAGCAAGCTGTAAAAGGGATTGTAAAACAAAGGAAGTGAACTAGAAACAAAGGAAACGTGGGGCCGGGCTCTTTAATGTATTTTTGAACCGCTTGGTTGTGAGGCTGCTCAGCAACGCTACAGTTCCCGTTTGCTTGAACCCATTTTTATCTCTTTCTAGAATACATTCCAGATGCAGATTTTTAAAATTAGTATGGATGTAAATTTATCTTTATAAGCTACCCTGTACCGACCTCATGGTAAAGCAAATAAAATCCTTTCTTTTGTCTTTCCTGAAGAGCAGGAAAGTCAGGATCTTGTGTCCTGGAGTGGTTGCTTTCTTTTCTGTTGTTTCCTGGGCTATAAGCCTCTACTTTCTGGTAAACACCACTGCAGTAACACTCACCTGGCAAGCACACCTTTTCCCACAAGCTTACCACTACTCCTACACCTTCTTTTATATGACCCTGATGGAACAATATGCAGGTTTTTCCTAAGAAAGCCGGGCATAAATTCAATGCTTGCTATTTTTCAGCAACTGAACAGTATCTAAAGGTCATGTTTTTAAGAAAAAGAATGAGGTCCAGCTGTGAACTGATTTAGGACCTTGGAGATTGATCATTGTTTAGTTGATCTATCTACTGTATGCCAAGATCTCAGCAAATAGCTCTTTGAGAACTGATGTCTAATGCTATAATACTGTAAACTTGTCACACCATGACACACTGACTGGTAGTCTTTGTTGATTCGGCTAAAGAAGTGGAAACAAACTGAATCTGGATTTCAGTCAACTTATAACACAGGGATCAAAGATGTATTTAGAAATTGTCTTTGCCCTAATGCATTTAGATATAGCACAGGTGTAGCCTGTAGCCTTAATGATCCATAAATCAAATTAAAGAACAAAAAAAAAACAGTCCTCCTAAAATGGATGGATCGAAAATGCAAAAAAAAGACCCTTTGAAGACATTTATCATAGGCAGGATGGTTTGAGATGATAAAATTAAAACACAAGCTCAAACAAGCACTTGTTACAACCCAGACATGCACTGAAGTGTACAAATAATGGAACCTTGGATTGCAAGTGTTCTGTAAATTGTATCAAGGTATAACTGAAACGGCAATCCAATATGTTACAAGACAAATTATGAATGGGTCATGTTGTTAGTATTTCAATGATATAGTAAAAAAGAGAAATGTGTTTTTCAAATTACAGGTTTCCTAGGTTACCCCTATTTCAATCTTCACCTAGACATGCTAAACCTTATCCTGTTAAGTCTGTGCAAATTCAATTTTACAAAGTCTTTGTCAACAAAAGGGGGGAAAAAAGAGCCTAGAGGCTTACATTACTAAGTGGCAGAGCTGCCATTAAATGCTGTGCTTGTGAGGTCTTTTCTGAAGCATGGCGAGCTCAAACCCATGTTCCTCCTCGGGTCTTTGAGGTTGTTTAGTCCCACAGGTGTTTACTCCATGCATTGGGTCATCAGTGACAGATCTCCTGAAGAAAAACACACACACGCACACACATCCTTATTTTGATGGTACAAAGTCCTCATTTTACTAGTAAATTGCACAAAAATTATTCTCACTCAGCTGCAAATACAAGCACATGCACACAAACAGATTATGTAAACAACTTCATCTGTCAGCAGCGAAAGCCAAACTGCGCACGTGGGTACGTTTCATAGTAGTCTGTATTTTTATGTTAATGAGTTCTTCACATTTTAGATAGGGATGAATTCTGATTTTTGAGGGGAATTATTATTCAGTTATTTGTGTGTGTGCTTGTGAGACACAGGTGCATGTATGTGTGTAAGTGCTCACATCAGTCAGGCCAGGTTTATTCTAATTGCCCTCGGTATTCTGAAAGGCTGATGATCAGTGAAACAATGACAAATGCAGGGCACATTGTGAGTAACCATGGCAACTGTGTGTGTGTGTGTGTGTGTGTGTGTGTGTGTGTGTGTGTGTGTGTGTGTGTGTGTGTGTGTGTGTGTGTGTGTGTGTGTGTGTGTGTGTGTTGAGGGGATGTAGAAATGAATGTGTCCTGGGGTGTACACAATTTGTCAGCCAACACCTTAATTATTGTTGAAACAATGCGTGTACTTTTAAATAATATAATTACATTCCTAAGTAATATTCACACCACTGTAAATCTGCAGTTAGAAACAACACCCAGCAATATTTTTGTTGTGTTATTTTGAACACAAATTTAAAGATATCTAGAGTGAGCTATTGAGCCTTGATTTCATAAAACTGTTTTCAAAATATAACCAAGTGAAGTATTCCTGAAATGTAACCTTCGCCTGGAGAATATATTTCAGGCAGGTTATATATAGGTCAATATATTTTTAAATGCAAAGGGCTGACCAGCATGTCAGCTGGTCCTTTTGGTTGTGGGGACAGACGTCTAGTCTTTAGCAGACAGAAGGAAGGGTGAACATAGTATAGCATGGTTGTCCTGTTTTTCTATTTGAAAAATCTAATTCCATACAAAATGTGACTTGCTAGACTTGAAAATGGACATCTTTTGGAAATATAGATTAGAGGTTTACTGTTTGCAATTAGTGAAGCTAACTGTGTTAACTGCTAATATAAGATGCTTGAGATGGTTTAAAGGATAACAAGCATGTTATCTTTATTTCACAATATTAGTGAAATCCTGTTAAACACTTCTAAATATAGAAGTGCTCCATTTCCCCATGTGTATTTTTCTAGAAGATACATTCAAAATACATGCTGTGATTAATTTAACATTTTAGATGAAAGAAGCAAAGATATGGGGCTGCGCAGTGGGTAGCACTGTTGCCTTGCAGCAAGAAGGTCCTGGGTTCAAATCCAACCCTGGGTCTTTCTGCATGGAGTTTGCATGTTCTCCCTGTGTATGTGTGGGTTCCCTCCGGGTACTCCAGCTTCCTCCCACAGTCCAAAAAAATGACTGTTAGGTTAATTGACCTCTCTAAATTGTGTGTGTGCATGAATGGTTGTTTGTCCTGTTTGTCTCTGTGTCACCCTGTCCAGGGTGTACCCTGCTTCTCGCCCGGTGAACGCTGGAGATAGGCACCCACGACCCCATAAGGGATTAAGTGGATCAGAAAATGGATAGAAGGAGAAGCAAAGATAAATACCTGTTATATTGTTCTTCTGTTTATTGTTATGTTCTGCCATCAAGCCATGAGGAAAAATCAGACTGAGTTGTAAGCAAAGAAGTTTGTTCCTTTTACAGCCACCAAGGAACTGCCCCCCTCAGCAGGGTGCCGTTACTGTATAAAGGCTTGTTCCCCACAGACAAACGTTCTAATTTTCCTGTTGCTTCATGGGAGTTACTTTGGGGGGGGAACTCTCGTCATCGTCTGCTGAGCAGAGGACCCAACTGGGTTCAGGGAACTGCTGGCTGGATCAAAACTAAGTTTGCAGTCTAACTTCTGCATAACCAGACGCTGAAGTAAAAGAATGAATCTATGCCGAAAACAGCCTTGTGATTTTTCTCAGCTGTTGCAGGAAAGCCGACTCGAGATGGCCTGGGTCCAGGCCAAGTTGAGAGGAAAGCTGACCCTGAAATCGCCCGCTGCAATCGGGTCAAAGACTTGCATGAAGGACCCCGGAGCCGCCTGCTCCAACAGCCACTTTGCGGCTAGCCCATAGCTGCCTACTAGCTGCATGCCTCTGGTCAGACAACGAGCTTTCCCTCAGAGTACTTCAATGGGTTCCAACTGGATGCCCAAAGTGAACCGAACTGACACAGAGGCACCGTTAGGTTTGGCAGAGAAATAAACAGGGAAAGTTAAATGGTTTATTTAAAACAGTTTACTTAATGCTTAGTGTTTTTAAAACACGTGGAGCTAACCGACATAGATCCCGTTAGCATTTTGAAACCAAGCGTTGCCGATGTAATATGCATTGTTTACGGTTAAAACAAACGTTATTTCCACAAAGGTTTGATACATTGATGAGATACTGATGTTTGTGTTTTCCGGTCCGCTCATTACAACCAAAATCGAGCTTGAAGCTTTTTGAAATTAGTGTCGAATGTCCGCTAGCACAATGCTATTAGCATACCACGCAATTACAGTTCATTTAAACATAAGGTTTGTTTTGTTTCGCTGCACTGTTTGATAGTGCTATGAGCATTATTACCACAATGTCAGCTTAATGGTGTTTTTGTATAACTTTAGGATTAACCCATTTAGCGAGCGTTTGCTACAGCGACCCCTAGCTTCCCAGAGGTATAATCACATTCATATTTTAGATTTTGATTTATACTGAGCAAATCATTCTTTAAAATGTTATTTTAACAAATAATGTTTTGTTTAACTCAAGATTTGCATTGTGAATGGGTTGAAACATACCAAATGTTCTGAATTAGTTAAGCTAATTTAGCCTCATTCCACATTATTTAAGATGAACTTTGGTTCTTTGATTTAGATCTGCAATGAACCAGGATTCACTGAATCATTCCAATGATGATGATGATGATGATGATCAACCATTTGATTTTTGTCTTTTGTTTCTTTTGTGTGTACATAGTTCCTTAGCTACTTTTTATCTTAATTTTGCTTAGTAATTTTAGTTAAGTTTCACTAGCCTAGTGGAGAGGATTTGTTGTGTGTGTTTATTTAGTTTGGTTATTTGAATATACAGCTTTATCCAATATTCTGAAGGATTTCTGTGTATACATACATTTCAACTGATAGAGAAAGATGTGCTGTATAGGACAATATAACTTTCATATTTCAATTTATTTACATTTTTGCAATATATTTTTATATAAAACTACATCATTTAATTTTTCAATAACTGCATTGTTAAAGGAATAAAAATATATTTTTCCAGACAGTTAAGAAATGTGTGTCAATGTAAATAGTTCTTAAAGAGGTCTTTACTTCTTAAACAGAGGCAGCAGAATTGAAGACATAAAAAATAATCAAGTTGGATCAGTTTATTCCTGCAGTGTTATTTTTTTTCCATGCTTTCCAAGTGACAGATAAACTCTGATAAAATGTCCCCGACCTTATCGCTTCCTGTAGTTACGGTCAGCAATATGCAGTCTGCTGCTCATTATGCAGGAACATTTCAACATTTAATGAATGGCTCAATTGCATTGCAGCTTATTAGAGTCCATGACTGTGTCTGTGTCTCAATCCTCCAAGGCATTATTTTTCCATCTGCTTTCTCCTATTTAAGCTCACTGAGACCAAAATCACGGTCTATTTTCCCGACAAGCTTCCTATTGATTTGATGGTGACATGGTGCTTGCGTGCAGCTGTGTGATGTAGAGACTGCCAGAAGAAAAATTAAGTGGGGGTAAGGCAAGGACGGGAATTGTTTCTGTTACATCTGCTGTATTTAAAATACAACTTAAATTATAGCGTTTATGTTGTGCATCTTCTTGTTTACATGGTGTACATCCGCTGCTATTGTTAAAAGCTGCAGTGAGCATGGGATCCTCTGCCAGCCCTAATATAGTGTAATGTCTTCACATCTAGGAGATTTTTAGAGTTTTAAATTAAGTTTGAGAAGAAACTACAATTAGTCATCTACTCATCAAAAATGGACATAATGCATCATTGGCTATATTGTGCCCAAAATTTTGATCTTTATCATATTGTTATTCTTTTCTGCTTTTAAAAAAACATTTTTCTTATTAGTGACTTCCACTTGTTTGCAACCAAAACAATATTTTTTGTATAATAGCTGACGTTTGGGTTTCAGGTTTGAGCAGTGACGGACTGGACGGTCTGGCATTTGGGCAGATGCCAGGGCCGCTTGGGCCGGCCAATCATGAGGCTGCATGATCGTCGGGTGTGCGTGGCCCCTTTCACCCTGTTCATTGTAGGCCTACATTATCTCTCGGCTCACTAATAAGCCAAATGCCTCTTGGTTCAGTTTTTATGCATATTAAAGTTAGAGTTCAACACCAATGGGGCTACAAACTTGCGTGTTATTTCCGTGCATGTGAAGTTATATCTGTGTGTTGCGGGCACGTGCACGTGCGTGCGTCCGTCCCCATGTGGGCCGCTGGTTGGTGAAAATGCCAGGGCCGTTTTTAATCCCAGTCCGTCACTGGGTTTGAGTGTGATTTTAATTATCTTTTTAAGGCTGGGAAGACCCAAGTCCAGTACAGGAAATAAAGACCTTCACGTAGGGTAAAGTTAAATGAATTTGATGCTTTTAAGAGGGCATAGGAATGCCACTTAGAAAAGGATTGATGTACTTGATGGACTCTCTTCGTCCATGATTTATGCAAGTCTCGGTTCAGGAAAAGGACAATTAACATCTCTGCAGACCCTACCCATCCTGAACACAAACTGTTTACACTTTTCCTTCAGCCCTATTTACAAAAACCAGCCAAAAGAAGAAAAAAAATTATAATAAAAATAATGTGTGTATATATATATATATATATATATATATATATATATATATATATATATATATATATATATATATATATATTGCAAGCCTTTTATTGTTTTAATATCGCTGATTATGGCTTACAGCTTAAGAAACCCAAATATCCTATCTCAAAATATTAGAATATGGTGAAAAAGTATACTAGTAGGCTATTCAACTAATAACTTGAATCGTATAATTAACTCGAAACACTGCAGGGTTTCCTGAGCCTTGAAAAACACTCAGCTTGGTTCAGTAAACTAAATCACAAGTATGGTAGTGGTTAGGAGACGACATAAGATTCTCACAGTAACTGGTGTACTGACCATGGCATTACTGTCCTTGATTGGCCTGCCAATTCCCCTGACCTGAACCCCATAGAGAATTTGTGGGGTATTGTGAAGAAGAAGCTGAAAGACACCAGACCCAACAATGCAAATGAGCTAAAGGCCGCTATTGAAGCATCCTGGGCATCCATAACACCTCAGCAATGCCACAGGCTGATTGCCTCCATGCCACGCCGCATTGATGCAGTAATCTGTGCAAAAGGATTCCCAACCAAGTACTGAGTGCATTAATGGACATTTTCAAATGTTTGATTTTGTTTTGCTGTTATAATTATATTTTTTTTACTTGGTCTGAGGAAATATTCTAATATTTTGAGATAGGATATCTGGGTTTCTTAAGCTGTACGCCATAATCAGCGATATTAAAACAATAAAAGGCTTGCAATATTTCAGTTGATTTGTAATGAATCCAGAATGTATGACATTTCATGTTTTTTTTATTACAGAAAATAAAGAACTTTATCACAATATTCTAATTTTCTGAGACAGTCCTGTATATATATATATATATATATATATATATATATATATATATATATATATATATGTGTGTGTGTGTGTGTGTGTGTGTGTGTGTGTGTGTGTGTGTGTGTGTGTGTAAAAGCTCAAAAAGAACTGAAAAATGAAAAAAACAGAAGATTAAATGATGTTATTGCTCAGTTTTTACCCAACACATTCTACAGTATTCTGGGAAAATCCATTGTTGCTGTAAGTGCTTTTGGTATTCATTGCTCTACCAGTCATGTTTTTGAACGTACAATTTCTAGGTTCATCTTCAAAATTAGTTTCTGGGTCTCAGTGACTCTAACCTGCATAAAAAGGTGGAACAAGCAAAAAAAATATTTGTTCAGTGCTTTGTCTCATGCATATTTTCAGGTCTACATACCTCTACACCTTATGGGACTAGTGCAGCACTTTGAATTGTCTTGTTACAGAAATGTGCTATACAAATAAACTTGCTTTGCCTAGTGAAAGAACACATTTAAAAAACCCACAGGGATTGCCTATTGATGATTAAAACACTCAAAGTGAATGCATACAATTGATATTTTACCCCATCTACCGTTACTTCAGCATACTCTCCATTTCATCCTGTTAATATTTTGCTTATATCTCTTTCTCTAAACATCTTCCCCTCTCAGATTACGTATCACCATGGAGATGGCGGCCAGATATAGAGGGTGGGGGTGTGAGGGTCGGGGGGTTACATTTTATTAAAATGTGGAAAAAATATTGGTCATGCCGTTCTATCATTCCTTTTTTTAATATGTCTGGCATTGCCAGTCCTGTTGCTCACTTCTTCTTTTTTTACTGTCTCTGTCTCATCCCAGTTTTCTTTTGCCACATTGGGTTTAATCCTTCAGTCGCCTCCCGGTGTACCCTCTTCTGTCTCATCATGGTGTGTTCAGATTGCTGAGATAAATATAGATGCTGCTCGCCCTTTAACTAAATCAACCTAAGGCAAACGTGACTCATTCAGTGTTTAACCTGAGTGATAACAGAGAGTCAGCTCTATCCATCATGTGTGCACACAAAACAAGACCTCCACATTGATGAACTCCTTGTTTTGTAGTAGAAGATGTATGGTTTAAGGACTGCTTTGGTTATTTTAAACATATGCTTTTTATTGGCTTTTTTTATTGATTATGTTATACTCACTGGTTTCTCTGCTTGTCTTTCATAAATTCATCTCAAATTTGTCTGTGATTTTAAAGAAAGAGATTTTAAAGGCCTTTTTAAAAGAAAAAGAAAAACTAATATTAATTAGAGAAGAACTCCATTAATCTTAGTAATCTGTTGTCACAGATGATGTAAAGTCCCATTAAAACAGTAATGCTTAAGTAAACACAAGTACACATGGACATTAGTCAACAGTGCAGCTTATGTGGTTTGTTCTGCTTCACTTAAAAAAACATTCTGCTTAAACCCATTTCCAGAAGCAAGAAAAAAAAATGTTTTAGGAAGGGTCATATTTTCATGCAGAGCTGGTACCTTTCCACAAAATTGCAACATTTTTTACAAAAAGAGATTCCTATTCCAGTTTTCTAGCTGAAATCAAGATTTCCTGCTTTTTTACCATCTTTATTGTTAGACATCAAACTATTTGCTGTGTTTTATTTCTGTCGTTTCCCCCTGTGTTCCCCCTTATCATTTAGAGTTGCAGTACTGTGCCGCCTTATCTTCTTATCCAATTTATGTCAGCCGATTTCATATCCTGTATGGACTAACGCTTTCATTCACACATGTGCCTCATATCCTGTGAGTAACCTGATAGCTGGTTTTATGCTTTTGCATACATATGTTTCCAGTGATCTTGTTAAGAAAAACAGAACTACAGTAAGGGTAACATGGTAGGTAATATGTTTATGAACGACATTCATGCTGAGCATAATACTTAAAAATGACCAAAGATTATTGTGATAACTTGAAGTCAAGAGTCACTTAGGTGATATCACCCGCTCCATTTGTCGTTTGAGCAAGCTAAATGCCATATTTCATTATGTGGCTACATACTCTTTAAAGAGTGAATGCTGTTAGTCGATGTGATCTGCTAGGTTTCCTTGAATAGAAAACTTTTTGACCGATCTGTCTGCATAATTTGATTAAACTGACTTTGAAAAGTGCCTTGAGATGATGTGTGTTGTGACTTGCAATAAGTCTGGTCAGAACAGGAACAGATATAACATCAGTTATCTAAATGGCACTGAACTTTACTTTTTTTTTTTTTATTACAATTTTTGTCACAAATGGCCAAACTCTTTTGTTAACTATAGCCTTACAGCCCATTAAATTTTCTGAACAGACTGCCTGTTTAATAAGACTCCAAGCTACATCATCATTTAAATCTGCACTTTAGGATCTTATATTTGAGCTGTAGGCTTTACTATTATTACTTGCCTGAAAATTAAGTACTGCACTGATACCTGAATTCTGTGTTTCATACATAATGTCATCATTCTTCAGCAACGTTTAGTTGCAATCTCACCTGCTTTCCGCTTGTTTTCTTTCTTTCAGGCTTTTTTAACATAATGCTTCGATTTAATTAAACATTTTTATAGAGCTTTTTATGAGCTTTCTGAGTTGAAGATACATCCTTGCACTGCAACAGTAGTAAATACTGAGTCAGTATAGCCCTGTATATTAGTTCCCGATGCTTTTATTTGCAGACATACATGGAGCGGTCAGGGTAAAGACTTAAAATCTAAACATTTTTTGCAAAACACAAAGACATACACACTTTCTTTAATAAAAGTCAAACTATAATAACAATATAGTGAGATATCATTGTTAAATGCACATATTTAAGCTCAACACAAACACACAAAGAGTTTGTGTAATTGAACATTTGCCTCCCAGAGCTATGTCTACGCTCCCAAGCCAGGTGCAAAAGAATAAACAGTCCTGTCAGGATTTCATTACAACCCCTCAAACCAAACTGCAAGGAGCCTTTTTTTTTTCGCCAGCTCTTGTAAACCATCTTCGTCGTTTACTTTCCCCCCTCTGCTTGTACATACGAACATCATCTTCTGGTTTATACACGTTTTGTTCATGTGACAGTTCCCTTACTGTTACTGTTGCAAACATTTAATCAGTAAATGAAACAGAAGATTTTATGGTGCCTGTGGGCATCCTCTGCCCAGACACAAACAGTCAGTGTTACCCGTATTTAATAATTGTTCAAATGGAGCGGTTTTAGATACATAAAGACTAACTCAACAGATGTGCATTTGCTCTGGTGGGTGTCCTAATGTTTTCAAATATGGCCACATGTCCAGTTAGTTCTTCTTACCCTAAGGGATCACAACAGACCCCAAACTGTTTAGGTAGCAGGAGGAAAGCATTAGAACTGCTGCACTGTGCGGGCCATAGGTCAAACAGGAAGCAGTGTAACATGGATTGTAGGATCTCCATTGGTAATTGCTCTGTCCCTCCTGACCCCAACTCTTTTTAGTATTGTGTTTCAGTGCTTTTCTACTGTTCATTGTTCTGGTTTTGTTTGTACTAACTCATGGAAATTCTGTATTGGTTTTAAACATTTGCATTGTTCAAGCTGTTTTCTGGGTAAGTAACATGGCTCCAGCAGTGCCTGGCACTTCTTCTCTAGTGTTGTGCAATTTTGCATGTTTTGAAGTTATTTAATGTTTATCAAATAACTCTCGGTCTGTTAGGTATTGTCCGTTGAATATCAGCTCAATCAGCTGATATTACGACAATAGTTGAAAGAGTGATTCGAGCACTGGCATTCTTGTAACAGCAAACTCTGCACAAATATCGAATAAATGTGTGACAACTTCTCTTCAAGCTATTTTTTTTACAGAAATAAATGCACATCAAGGGTATACAATTATATAATGTAGTTTACCTGAATTAGCAATATATTTCAATCAACAACTCTTCTTTACTGGGCTGGTGAAACCTAACTAAAACTACTAAGCAAAACTAATATTAAAGGAACTCAGGAGCTATGTACACACAAAAGAACAAAAAGACAAATTAAAATAGTTGAAAACCATCACCATGTTCAGAATGTCTCAAGTCAAAATAAAATTGTAGACCCATGTAATGCTGATCATATCTACTGAGTTATTTTGCAACACTTTAAAGTTATTGGGTGTTCATAAATGGTAAATGCACTTAACTTTTCCAGTCACATACATGCACAGAACGATAGACAACTTGGGTTCAAGTGCCTTGCCCAGGGGCACATCAATATGTGACAGAGGGAAGCTGAAATTGAACTCATAACCTTCCAATTGCAAGACTATGCATTGAGCCACAGTCTTCCCATAGTTTTGACTTTAATTAACTATTGGACCAGGGTTTGGTTTTAATAGGTGCATGTTCTCAAATTACTTTGATTGGTTTCCCAGATGAATACTTCCAATCAGGACATGCCTTATTTAAAGGTATATGAAAAATTAGATATGCTTCATTACAAAAGGATGTGTAGTTTTTAAACCTCTTTTCCACTTGAGTCATGTTGAGTCTAGAGCCAGTTTAGCTCAATTCTCTAACATGGAAACCATTTTTACTAATCTAATAGTCAATGAATTCAACCACTTCATCGGCTTATACAACAGAAAATGATTAACATCCTGGAACTCGGGGTCAAGTGGGAAGACTATGCAGGAAATATCTCTTTTTCTCACTACCGGTGCAGGCAGTCGGTGTGTGTGTTTGCTGTATAGCTAAAAAAGCAGAGCGTGACTCACAGACCAGGGGGAACTTTGATCAAATCAGTCTAGAAATGGGGTCTGTCTAAACCAAAAGCAGATGAGAGAGATCAGCTTACATTGGCTGAGACTTGAATTGCAGCTCAGACTGTGTTTTCACGTGTGTATCTCTGTAAACGCTCTGCACACAAGTTATTGCCGTTTTTGGTGGAAAAATGTAACCTGCATGGATTTTCTGTCTCTTAAAGTTAAATTAAAAGGAGTCCTTGTGTGATTAGCATTAATTTTTTGGTGAAACTAACACAGTGGTGGCCATCAGAGTTTTAGGAGTATATTGGTTGTACTTAAGCATTGCGTGTAAGTTTTTTCACTTAAAAATGCCTGAGGGTAGGGATAAAACCAACATTTCGGGAGGTGAAATCCCCAAGCCTCCAAGTCAGAAATGTCTGGGGTGAACAGCCCTCCATGAAATGCCTCCATGAAGTTTAATTCAAACCAATTATTGTTTCTAAGTCAACAGTTCAATAAAAATTCAGCCTGGTAGGGAACATCCCCCTGAGATGTTATCTGACCTCCTGGTTGAAAGGTCAACACATACCAAAGAATCCATCAAAGACGGAGAACGAGCTGGAAATAGAAGCAACTGGGGGTAGGGCCTATGTGTGAGTCGTGTGAGAGTGTATGTACAACACCCATCTGTCTGAATTTGTAAAATAATATCTCAGGCTCTGTAGTTTTTGTGTAAAATAACATTTGTATTTTTTGATATTTTGGGTAGGGGACAAAGCAGCTGCCTGATATACATCAGAAACCACTGAACCCAGACTAGCAAAGCAAGCAGGCGGCCAACCTAACTACACAAAACAGATGTGTGCAATCACACAATAAAAACAATCAAACAACTGCGTAATTGCTCTTGATTTATTTAACTCTACCAAACTACAATGAAAACTCATAAAAACATTAAAATGGGTGAAAATAACTAATTAAAATACACAGCCACTGGCATGATTCCCAAATATCGTAAAAAATAAGCTAAAACTACTGAGATGCACCAAAAAGTGGTCTGGCCCATGAACAATACCACTGAGTGTCTCACACATTGTGCAGACAAAGGTGTGTTATTGAACTGCAGCACAGGCCTAAACCTTATCTCCACTTACCAGGATCATGGCATCATTTTTGTTAAGTTGTAATTTTAGGGATAGTCATTCCCACATAAATGGGTAAAATTAAAAGCCTGAAATAAAAACTGGGTTAAAAATAAATGTTGCTGAAATATCTGAAGAACCTTGAATAAATAAAAGTGTCACAAAATAAAATTCTTTATGAAATAAATTATGTTCAGAATACCAACTGGAGACCCCCAGGTCAAAATGGGAGTCAACTCCCAAGGTGGTGGAGAATGACAGAGCGAAGATCCTGTGGGACTTCCAGATACAAACAACAAAATAGTAATGGCCAACCAACCAGAAATTGTGATCATTGAAAAGCAACAGAGGACAGCCGTTGTGATTGATGTGGCCATCGTGAGTGATGGAAACATCAGGTAAAAAGAACACGAGACACTGGAGAAATACCAAGGGCTCAGGGAAGAACTAGAAAGAGCCTGGAAAGTGAAGACAATAGTGGTGTCCATCGTTATCGGAGAACTTGGAGCAGTAACTCCCACTCTGGAGAAGTGGCTCCAACAGATACCTGGAGAAACATCAGACATCTCAGTCCAGAAGAGCGCAGTCCTAAGAACAAGTAAGATCCTAAGAAGGACCCTCAAGCTTCCAGGCCTCTGTTAGAGGACCCAAGCTTGGGTAATGGAGAACCATCCACCTGCTCAGGAGTATGAGGGGTGGGTGAGAGAGCTTATATATATATATATATATATATATATATATATATATATATATATATATATATATATATATATATAATGATACATGTCATCACAAGGCACTTTCAAAAGTGAAATTCAATCAGATTATACAGATTGGTCAAAAGGTTTCCTATCTAAGGAAATGGGACAATCGTCTGCATTGTCCATGACTTTGCAGCAATCCCTCATACTGAGCAAGCATGAAGTGACAGTGGAAAGGAAAACTCCCCTTTAATGGGAATTCATTAATCTTAAATTTAATAAGTAAGAAAAAAAATTTAATAAGTAAAAGTAAATAAATCTTGACATAGATAAACAATAAAACTGGTAAAAAAAATTAGTAAATCTTGAAGTGAATAAATAACAATTTAAGCAAAAGAACAACTTTTTAACATGTGTCCTATATTGCATATTTATAAGGACATTTATTTCATGGACTGTTTATTAATAATTTATTATTAATATTATTTATTTGACTTATATGGTAAAGTTGGCAATGGTTTGATACCAGATTCCTGACCAATCCCTCTGCATTTATCCGGACTTGGGACCGGCACAAAAAGGACACAGTACACTGTGCCTCTTTTGGGGCTGCATTCATTTTTTTTTAGCAATACACTATTTATGAAGAATGGAATATTTGAGATTTTCTTTAAAAAAGTCTTTTTTTTAGTTCCGTTTTTGATACTCAAAGAATTCAACAATTTAGAGGTTTATATTTGCTCATTGTGATCTGAACATTGTGTGTCATCATCATTGGAAGTTGATGTTATTTTTGTGTGTTTTTTCTTTCATGCTTCACCATTTTGCTTATTTTAAATCGCCTTGTTTGTCGTGAAACTTTGGAAGCCAAATAATCTGTTGATCCCATTTCTGGTACAGTTATTGTAAGAGGAATCAGAATGATTACGTGAAACATTAGAGCTCCTAAACCTTTTGAGGCCATGTAGTTAGACATTTTTCACCAGTGTGGTTCTTGTCTTTTCCACAAACCAGAAAGATTTTTTGCAGGGTACAGCCTCCATTCTCCGTCGACTGCCAAGTGAGCTGTTTGTCTATCACTGTTGTATTTTCAGTGTAGTCCATGGGTTTGTTTCCAATTACCGATTCTTGAACTTGCCTTAGTGGTGCAAGCAGTTTTTTCTTTCTTTTTTTACTTGTAGTTGTTTTATACCCCCCCCCCCCCCCCACACACACACACACACACACACACACACACACACCACCCACCCCTTATTTCCCCCCCAGCAGATCTCAATAGCAGCTTCCACAATATAGATTATTTCAAATCACCGTGTGTGTGGGGAAACTTTGGAGACCATGGAAGCTACTGATTTCTGTTGGTCCAACTTTGATCTTGTGAATGCGCCACATTTCCCATGGACCATGTTTGGTTCAGAACTGGAGATCTTTAATTCCGAAGTCTTTTTTGTCCTTGGCTGCAGCTGGAGTTGTGTGCCTTTTTGGATGCATTGACAGGATTGCATCGGAAACGGATTGCAGTTTGCTGTCTCGAGCTTGATCTAGCATGTCTTGTACGGAGCGCGGCACTGAGCTTAATGAATTTGGGACACATCTGGCCATTTTGTTTTGGTAATAAATATTTTCCATTGTTTGATCTCCAGCTTCTTTGACGCCAGCCAGTGAGTCTCATGTTCGACCAATTAATTCTGTTGCTTCTATGGCTGGAGCTCTTTACGCCTTGTTGCTTTGAGGCCGGCATTTTTTGCCCATTTCTAGCCATGTAATCAGACTTTTTTAACCAGTGTGGTTCTTGTCTTTTCCACAAACCAGAAAGGTTCTTGTGCAGGGTGCAGCTTCCATCCCCCTGCAACTGCCAAGTGAGCCGTTTGTCTTTCACTGTTGTATTTTCAGTGCAGTCCATGGGTTCGTCTCCAATCACTGGTTCTTGAACTTGCCTTAGTGGTGCAAGCAGTTCATATCTGCGTGTTTTACGCAAATCCCATAGACCAGTCGAATCCTTGCTGGGAACTGAAGCTAGATTTCTGTGTCGGAGTTTTGCGACCTCTACCTTACTGAACTGGTTTGACGACACCCCAGCAACAGGTTGAAAGGAAACATCAGGCATTTCACAAGGACCGGTAGACATTTCAGCCGACTCAGTCATTTCAATATTTTTGCTTTTGGAGGCAAACCTGTCATATTTTTCATTTTTAACTGAAAACAACATACCTGAAAAACCCTCACTTGGAATGGAGAATGAGTCTCCATACTGGAGCGTGAATCCATCTTCCTCCTCGGAAATCATCTTTGGGATTCCTCTGTAGCGAGCAAGGAGTGCATACCTCAGGCTTTTACGCCATGCTTGCAAATCAGCGGGGTTAACACCTCTCATCTTCTGGTCTTTTCTCAAACTGTAGCCACGTGGCTTTTCCGTGCTAGCAGCGTAACAATGTTGTCTTGATAACGCAGACAGTCGTCTCAGCTCTCTTTCCAAAAAGGTGGACGTGTTTTGGAACAATCGAGTGAACTAGTTTTGAAAAACGTGGTCCTTGCGTGAGTGAATCAGGCAAAGTGGAGTACGTGTGTGCATTTTTGGAACTTATGTAGTAGCTGTGATGTCATAAACAGATTTGTCATCACATAGCCTTGATGTCAAGAGGGTATGTGTGACATCATCTCTGTTTGATGTAACCTAGCAACAGGGATAAATTCCGCCTCAACCTGAGAAGAACAGCTGCTTAACACACCCCAAAACTGTGCTAATGCTTTAGTGAAAGTGTTAGCCATCAAACGGCTGTCAAGCTATAGGGCAGCTTAATGCAACAGTAACTTCATCGATGCCCAGAGTAAAGAGAGGTTAGGTCACCACAGTTTGTGTGTGATTGATTTAATTACACATTTTCATGCCAGGTTGTTGTTGTTGTTGTTTGTGGTTGAGTAAAAACCTCCAACTTTATAATCTTAATCATGCATTTAGTTGCAATTCTAACCTCAGAGTGAAATTGAGTGCACCCTTATTACTACAAATGGGTTGAAGTAGCAGTGGCAGTTCATGAACTAAGAATAAGGAACTGGATGAATTCCTCCTTCTCCCGCTCTCGCACCGAATAAAAATGCAGGACATCATCTAAATATTGGGAAAGGGGGGAAAAAACTCGTAGTAGACCTGCACAAAGCATTTGGAAAAAAGTCTCCCTCTTCTAAGTAGCAAGTAGGGTGAAGAAAACCCCAATTGATTGGAAATGCATAAATGTGGTAGAAGAAGAACAAAATGTTCCAACTGCTTTTAATTTAATGACCGCCAGAGGTAGTCAGATTGACTCGGGCAGTCAGGCTCACTTATCTATTCTCTCCCTGTCATATCACCTTTTCAGCAGGTGATTTCAAGCAATCCACTCACACAGGTCAAATCTATATTACATGTGCATTTATTAAAATGATCAATCATTCAACCAATAAACCAGCACAGTAAAGATGTATTCTTTCTGCGTGGTCAGTAATGGTCCCTGTCATCTGTACAAGATACATTCTGGTTGCCATAGCAGCGTACGAATGGTTACGGGACATCCAAGGGAGTAGCGTTTTTTCTGTTGTCACTGTGGGGTCAAAATGACTCCCCTTGGTTCGAGGCACGCATAGTCGTGATGCTGATATTTTTCAGTATATCATTATCCTATAATTGAAGAGATGTTACAGAGAGGCATTAAGATGTCACGGTATTAAGCTCAGGACAAAAGAGGTCAAGAATATCAAAGTGAAATATAAAATATGAAAGTGAAAAAAAGTGTGAAAAATAATTTGAGGCAAATTTGCAAACTTTATTTTCTGTAAGAACTCTTTGGTTTTTTTGTTGTTTTGAAAGTCAAATTTCCTTTAAAGTCAGAACCTCCTTAGACTCGGGGTGATCATGTGTGTGCCGGTCTTTATAGTGAATGTTTATTTTGAAAGTATGTAAAATAAAGGTCCAATGTTGCTAAGAAAGAGTTTGTGTGAAAACCCGTGGTGATGTTGAAACATGGCAGATGCTGTATGTAAATTTGTTGTAGGGTGTAACAGGAAGAACAGGGATTGACTAAATAAAGGGATGTGAGGAGGGATTAAAAAAAAAAGAAAAAGTCATGGAATCCAATGTAAACAAGACCACCAGAGGCGTGTGCGATCTAGCCACTAACCATTGTGTGTGCTTGTGTGTAGCCAGAGTCCCACTCTTTCTTCCATCAGTAAACAGTGCCCAGGACTGAAAAACATGTTTTTGACTGGTATTTCTGCGGTGAGCATGTTGAGATAAGCACATGCGCAAAAATGCAAGCACACACTGTTCTATAAACACACACGGCCACAAAGTGATAGTCCTGCTCTACAAATAAAGCTCCTGAAACTGACGCTTTGCATGGTACTATCTCTCACACCCAAAATCTGCCTGTGTGAAACAGACTGCTGAGGCAAACAGGTTCTCATTTTTGTGGCACTCCACCCCTGAATGACTCTATGTTTAATTGTCTTTCTGGCTCCAAAAATGTGGCCTTTATGGAGGAGTAGCCGGGGGAGAGACGTTGTTGGACACTGCAAAAGACTTAAAACTAGGGGGGAGGTTTAAATCTTTGGATCAGGTTGTGATACATTGTGATACATGGGGGCGTATCACAAACCTTCAGAAAATGTGAGCTACCCTACTGTGAAGATTGACTTGCGGGATTAAAAAAGAGGATTTAAAATCAGGTCGTTCAACACTTGAACATTAACATACAGCTAAGGCTACAATTGAGTAGTTTAAATCAAATCATATTCATGTGTTAGACAGGCCTAGTCAAAGTATGTGAGAATCTGTGGCAAAAGCTAAAATTTGAGCTATAGCTACAAACAAAACCAATTTAGCAAAGAGGAATGTATGAAAATATTAGTCTTTAGATGTGCAAAGCTGGTAGACATACCCCCTACACTGTTCTGCTGTGTCCAACATTCTTAAATTATTTAAATACTTTCCCAAACTACTCAGCTCAACTGATCTGCCTTAAACACAAGTGAGATTCAGAAAATACAAAGGCTTATGCATGACTTGCCCATAACAATCCTTTTCTGTTAAAATGTCAAAGGTCTAATGTCTATTGCATGTTCCAGATCTGACATTTCAGATGTCTCATAATTGGATTAGGCCCCTTACAGACTGAAAAATCAAACCTTTTGACATTTTCCCATCCTCCAAAGACCTCCTCTCCTCTCATCTCTCTTTCATCCTCTGATTTATTCTTTCTTAACCCCTCCCCCAGTATTCACTGTCTGCAACATGATCTTCTCACACAGGACCTCAACATAAAATTGAGAGGGGGCTTTGTAGCTCCAACAACTACTACACCAGAGACAGTCATATTCAATGGATTGACATATGTGTTTCACTTAGACTCATTTGTCAGATTAAAAGTGCCTTTTCAAAATAAGGATCATGAAGCAGGTATTCAGCATGCTTTTCATTCGCTCACATTTCTGTAATAAAATGTTTCTTTATTGTTCTGATTTAATTTTCTAATCTTAATGTCAGGTTTTCATTAGCTGTAAGCAGAAAATCATAATAAAAATGAAGGCTTGAAAACATCAGTCTGTGTCCAATTAATCTATGCCTTTCACTTAGTGAATTGACTTTTAGATGACTTTCTAATTCATTGGACATGATTGTATATGAACTGCACCAGAAGTTTAATTAAAAATGTGCTTTCTTTTCTACTATAGGTCTACTTTTTAACTTTCTGCTTAGTTCTAGATAGAAATCTGCTGGTTCTGAAGGTAACCAAAATGGTCCACTTTTGGTTTGGGAACTCTATCTATCCATTTTCCATACTGATGGAATCCTTGCACAGCTGCAGAGAGTACATATAATAAAATAGTAATTATTATTATTGATACATACCATCATAGAAACTAAAGATAGCCGCCCCTAAATGTTTCCATCAGCTTGTCATGAGATAGCAAGTGACAGGATAAGCAGCTGTGCGGGAAAAGTGATGATTTCAGGGCAGACTAAAAGCCAGTGTAAAGATAAATGAATGAACCAGCTTTTACTCTCCATTTCTACTTATCTGAAACCCTTGGTGTTACTGTACAATTGTTTTTTAAGAGAACAGATTGCTGGATTGAGGCGGATAACTTCACAGAAAAACAAACAAGAGTCTAATTGTACCTTCCAAAGACAAAACAAATATGACATTTTTTTGACAATTGTTTTCATTAAGCTCATTAACATACTTCTATTCCAGTTTAGCCCCATTATTGTATGTATTTCTGCATCATCTCGTTCCTAAAACAGTCAAAAGTATTTTTGAACCATTTAACCCCGCACAACATTCCAAGCTGATTGGATGAAGAGACACCTAGTGCCAAAGGTAGGTTTTTTCCAATCATGGTACCAAATTAAAATGACGCAAGCAGCCGACACCATAAGAAGCCACAAGTTACGATAGTCGAGGCATGCTTATTTGGATGGTGACAATCGTAGATTCTGACAAAACACATGTGATAGCAGCGGCTAGGTGTGTGTCCTCCTGCGCTGCCATGATTATTTTGGATCGGCTGTGGCCTCGACAGCTCTGGCTTTTTTTTCACAGCCATATGTGAAAAAAAACGAATGCTGCAACGTGATTGGCCGACCAGTTTTGGGTTAGTCTTGAACGGTTGAGTGGCACAAGATGGATTCTTGTGTGTTTG
Source organism: Fundulus heteroclitus (assembly GCF_011125445.2). NCBI lineage: Eukaryota > Metazoa > Chordata > Actinopteri > Cyprinodontiformes > Fundulidae > Fundulus > Fundulus heteroclitus. Next base: position 33,120 of record NW_023396466.1, read on the forward strand.
GGAAAGCACAAATACCGCAAGAATTCAGATTTCAGGAAAAGTTAAAAATGAGACACTCAAGGCCCAGCTTTACATCTTTTTTCTCATCCATATAATCTGATTCTTTACCTGACACATCTTTGTCAGGTTATTTATGGTTAGCAGATGGTGCAGGGCTGCTCTTGTTATATGTTGAAGGTTGAATTTTCTAAGGATAATAAGCTAAGGACAAAAAAGATGTCTAATAATGGTATTGCATATACTTCAGTTGCAATACAAACATGTAAGTGTAGTGAAACACCCTTACATCATAAATATATAATCATAGCTAGATAATTGATATTGAAACCTTTGTCTGGCTTGGCAGACCATAAATCCCAATAAATGGACATGCAGAAGGGACACCACATTGTGAAAACATAATTTCTTCCTATTTTTAGCAAAATATCCCACTCAGTTATAGAGTGACTTCTTACCCTTTAAAAGCAAAAACTGACCATTTCATCGAAAAAAAAAATTCAATGTATTGTTTGTATACCCCCTTTCAAAGTGCTGCCCTGGGCAACTGCCCATATGGGCAATATCATAAACCACCACTGGTTGCAAGGACTTGTCTTTACAAATCTGTAGATCAACATCAAGTTTATTTATGTGAGCAACTCTTAAAGTTGCAAGAGACATGTATGTTTGTCACAGCAAGCTTTGTTTAAAAAATATGTTTGGCAGAGAGGAAAAACACTTCAGCTGGGTTTGGTGTGTAACAAAGGCTGAATGTGGTGACAAAAATGTTCATGGTACACACCATCACCTCTTTAAAATACTGTGAGATTTAAAGTTGTACTACAGTATCTCTTCCAGAAAACTGAAAATATGCCAGACTTTACATAAAGACAATGAGAGTGTGCGATGTGCTGAACTTTTTAAATTTTAAATTTGGCCCACTCTTACAGCCTCCTCTTTTGCAAACTGTTTGGTAATCCACCTCCAACACAGCTCCTCATTTTCTTGCTTTGTCTGATTTCCTCATTTCCATTTTATAAAAGATGTATAGTTATTGGTGACTGTTTGATGAAGCCGTGGGGATTCTCAGACATTAAGAAATCTGATCAAATACGTTTTTAACTGTCAACAGGTGTAAACGTGGCGCAAACGCTCAAGCACGCTGCAGACACCTGAATGACGGCGACTCCAAAACACATAAACGCGACAGAAAGATGCTGCAAATGAGAAATGCTGCAATCACAGAAAATAAACAGAAGCAAAATGAAAAATCCAGCAATTACCAAAAACAACAGCACGTTTTAAAAAAAGAAGCCGACAACCCTGAAAATTTTTTTTATGTGCACCGGACCACTAGGGGGAGTAGGAGAACTCTAGACCAGGGTTCACCAATCTTTTTGAAACTGAGAGCTACACTACCAGTACTGACCTTTGAACAAGAAGAGTCAGAGGTCACCTTAACTTTATGTGAAATAAATACATTTGTCATGCATTGTTATAGATATTGTAATTTTGAATATATATAAATGCAAGTGTGATTAAACAAGAAGAGCAAGGGAATAAAATAAAGTTTTGTTGGTGGATTGTGATTTTTTTGGAACACGCTTGTGGGCACCACATATGATCCTCAAGGGCTACTTGGTGTTGGTGACCCCTGCTCTAGACAAGCTTACAAATATTAACTATGTAAATATGTTGATGTTCTATAATATATATATATAATATGTTCTATGCCACGTGTTTAAAAAAAATGGCATGACCAAAAACGTACGTTTTCTTTTTATCCTGCCAACTTTTTTCTGGGCATCAAGTTATTGCCTTTACTGAGGGGTCTGGTCCCACTTGACTCAGTGGCTTACAACCGCCCACTCCCACCCACCCCCCAAATTTTTAACTTGGTGTATTTGGTACCTGCATCACCTTCCCTTGTGCTCCCGTCCATTTTCTGTGATTGCAACATTCTTCTTTTGCAGCCTTTTTGCGTTGAACTTGGTTTTCGTGTTTGTGTGTTATGGATTTTGCGTCGTTCACGTGTCCGCAGCGTGCTTGGCAGTGCTGTATATTTTTCACCCTTTAGCCACTGTACCTTAAATACCTGAATAAGTGTTGAGAAAGCATTTTCAGCACATTGCTACAAATTCATCAGTGGCATACGTGGACTGCATAAGGCTGTTGGCACCATTGATGTAGAAGTGCTAATTTTGGGGAGAAAAATGCATCCTTTATTTGTAACATGTTCACCAAAGAACTCTGTTTTTATTTTAGCAGGAAGGCAGTATTGTGTTCAGGAGGATTATGTAAAGTCAGTTATTTTCCCCTACTTTATGTCCAGATGGTTCTCCTACTCCTAAATACATAGACATCATGAAAAGGACATTTATACAGAGATGAGCACAGACTGTTACAGTCTAACAATCAGCAAAATTAGACACCAATTTCTCTTGCATTTCTCTTGCAATTAGGCAAGTGCTAGAATTTGTTTGCATTTAACCATCACATTTGTATTTCGATTAGGTAAAATTACACAGAGGAGATGCTAAATTGGTATAATTGAAAATCCTGCTGTGTTAACCAGAACATGACATGCTGTTCAGAAATAACAACAGCGCAGGACACAAGATGCAGGATCTCACATTTAGGCCACACCTGCTACAATGTATGAATGTTTGGATCATATCTAATCAGTAATTCCAGCTCTACTCCCACATCTGCAGTCTTCTTCCACTGTGGGAAAAAACCCAGAGTCAGAGACCTCATCATGTGTGCAGGAGATTGTGTTTTGGATTGTTTCAAGTACGTCCTAAATGTTTATTATTGAATTCGTCGAAGGAGAGGCTGCTCACTGACCTCCAGCTCACACAGAGACGCACTGGAACTTGTGTTTATTATTTGATGCAGACAGATTGGCAGTTTAACAGCAGAATACAGGGAACCAGTTTCCGACCGATGTGTAACTTCCACGTCTTTCACACTGACAGCCTGAAGCCATCACAGATCGTGCATCAACATGCTGTTGGTTGTAAGCAGGTGTGGGATAAAACACACACGTGGAACAAAGGAGGAAGCACATCTTGGGTAACAACTGGTCATGGTTTAGGTTTTTCCCCCTAAAAGCAATCCTCAAGGCCTGACAGAAAGACAGAAATCACTTTACCCTTCTTTACTTTAAATCAAATGCTTAGTTGTATGTTATCTATTCTACAAAACAGTGATGATGATGACGATGATGATGATATTAACTCATTCACCCAAGCCTACTTGAGATTTTATAAAAGGGTCAAAGCTACCCGGAGGAGCTCTCCATTTATTATAACTCCAAATATAATTGCTTAGTTTTTTTGCCTTTCAAGTTATAAATTCCCCAAAAAAGTGGTTTCAGACAAAATAAAGAATGGTTGTGCTTTCTACACAAATATCTGTGTGTCATCAGCAGCAATTTAACGATAGATGTGTTGTCTTGAAAAATGTAACTGGCCTCAGACAGGAACCTCAAGAGAGGAGGGTTTACAGAAAAACAATTTGAAAGGTAATACCTTAACAGTTCCAGCACTATGCCTATAATGCCTGGGTCTGACACCAGACCATCCACTGTTGTGTTTAATAACTTGGTGCTAAAGAACTGAACAATGGTTTTAGATTGCATATAGGTAACTAAAAGCTGGCTTTATCATTGTTTCTGTGTGGTCAAAAGTAATCGCATAGCATTTAAACAAAACACATTACACTAATGCATAATTGATTTTGTTGCATCTTTAGGCAACTAACGACAATTTCCTTTCCTTTAATTTTAATTGATTATGCACATTTCTACGCAGGAAAATGTGTCAATGGTTAATGAAACAAAATTGTAAATTCTATATCAAAAACTAGGCAAACAGTTTCGGCAAACGCTTGAGTAACAATATTTCGTTGGCTTGAAGTAAACGCAATGATAAATCTTTGCATTTAAAAATTTGGAGTCCTGCTGTAATGCAGTGGTGCATTACAGCAACAGAATGACAGAGACTCCTGAGTCAGGGGAGAATTCAACATAAATCAAGGAACACATTTCTGTTTCTGTTCTGTGAAGGGCTTCACAACCATATTTAAACCTTCTAAAAAGTCTCCTAAAAAGGACCATAGTTTCACAAACACCACACAATGCAATGCTTGAAAATGGAGGTGGAAGTTTTAAAATCACTCTAAAGTTTAAAAGGACTGATGGATCAAGAATTGTTTTTGGAAGCTTTTGTTTTTTCAGCTTTCACAATGTTTTCAATGCAATCAAGTCCAGAGTTATCCTTACCCCTGGTAGTTTTACACTTCAATTAGTTTTCATTCAACCAAGACATCGTTTCTGATGCTGTAAAAAAAAAAAAAAAGAAAAAAAGAATGGCCACATTAGACAAAGGTTTTATGATTAACATTTTAGTAAAGAAAAGGTGTGTTCAACATTAGTTATACCCTTTGAAAAGAAAAAAAACAATAAGAAAAGTTATTTCCACTACATAATTACCTTCTTGTAATTGCTGAGCAGCTTTGTGGTATTTCAAGGTTTCAATGATTAACTCTTACCCTAACCCTTGATGATGGAAGCCCTAATTATCATCACCCCAATCTTTAACACCATCCCACCACCATTTTAAAACCAGACTCTGGCTGGACCACTCCATAATGTTCATATTACTTCTGCTAAAAATAATTAAATGGGTTAAATTAACAGATGGGTTAAATACCTAAATCTGTCGGGGATTATAAATAGCTTTGAACTTAAATACCTTAATAATCTTTCTCTCTAAATAATGAATGACACTTGCAGCTGATCTTTCGTATCTCTGATATCCATTCTTCCAACAGTTTCATTCATCTTTTACATGTTTACCAAACACATCATCATCATTTGCAGAAAAGTACTTACATATTTGTCTACATAACAGAAGGACTAACAAGTTCAGATCATTCAATGTGTTCATCAGGATGCCTCAAATCATCTACCAGTCTTTGAAAGCAGGACCCCAATGTGGCCATTCTTTTACAAGCAAGACTTTGAAAGTCTTTGAAAGCAGGACCCTTTAGATGATATTATATCCTATGATATCATCATACTTGAACAATTTCTGACCAGACTCAGGTGCAGCACAGGGCAGCTCTCTTTAAAGTGTAGATTTATGGGATGCATTGTGGCAGATCCCTCAGTCCTCCTGCTGCCACGGCAACACCATTTGAAAAACAGTGATTCAGAGAGGCCCCAGGGATGGTCCAGCCTTTTCAGCACGCAGCAGCCAACAGCCACATTTAAAACCAGTATAATGTTATGCTATGAAGAGCTTGAGTATAGAAAATTAATTATTTATGCATAGTAGACTAAGGCATTGATGTTGTATTGAAGTTTTATGATAATTATGACACATTTATCCCCTTGGGCTTCGTAATGGGTTCCTTAAGTGAAGGAGTTCAACTATCTTTGGCTCTTGTCCATAAGAGGAGGAGAAAAGAATACGAGATAAAAACTGACAGAGACATCGGCAGGATATCAGAATCAGAATTAAGTTTAATCGTCAAGTAGGTTTGCACTTACAAGGAATTTGACTTGGTGTTGATGGTGCAGACAAAAAATAAAAATACAATCAAATAAAATGTATATATATACAAAAGCTATATAAACTCAGTAAACTGTGCGCGTTAAGGATGGATGGATGGATGGATGGATGGATGGATGGATGGATGGATGGATGGATGGATGGATGGATGGATGGATGGATGGATGGATGATTTAGAAGCACTCCCAATAGACAGCCTCCTTCACTGTTGCAGATCAAGCCAGCACAGCTTGGATTTGAAAAGGTACATTTGAAAAATTCCTAATTCCGAAAGATTACAAAGACAAAACGAAAACCTTTGTGCTGTAAAGTAAGTAAAGCAACTCATTTCGCAAACACCACAGGTAGTGGCCTTTTCCAAACACCTCACGACAGCTTTAAAAGCATACATTATAAGCATCATTCATTTGCACTCAATAATCTTATTTACCATAAACATGCATCGCTGGATCAAAAGTGGATTTATGCATAATGCAATTTTGATTCATCTTGATATGCCTAAATCATGGAGAAAGGTATGGAAGTCATTTTTATCCATCCCCTGCTTATCGTGTATTGTGCAGATTCATTTAAGAACATAGTTCAAAGCAGGGATCCAGATTGTGTTCATTTCATCGCATGCAGGTAAATGCTGTTTAAAACCTCGCCGCACAGACGGAGGAGCTTTGAACCTCACAGGGACTGGAGCCTCGTGGGAAAACTGACATCTCCACCGTGACAGGTGCATCCCAGATGTTAAGAGCCTCCGTGGTAAAACGAGGTTTTGGGGGAAAGAAACAGAGCAGAAGGAATTAGAGAAGAAGATCAAACAGTCCTGAGAGATAAAGCAAAAAAGGCGGAGAAAGGATGTGTATCAGCAGACGTTAAATTGTTTAGAATGAATTTAAAACAGAACAAAAGAGGAACGTTTCTTCTTTTGGTTACTTATCACAGACATCATGGCACCACCTAGTGTTTGGGGAAAAAAAGCATGTCCCCCTAATTAATAGGAAGAAAAGAGGTACTGTTGCTGTTCAAGTTCTTAAGCTCAACCAAATAGAAAAGTCTGAGATACTGCTTTCACTCGCACGTTCACAGCTTACGGGCTTTAGATGACACACAGACAGGAAACGGATCTAATGCTGTTGTGGCGAACAGAGAACCCTCAGACAGGTTTGACAATTTGGCTCCTCTTTCCGTATCACAGGGAGCGTTTGTATTTTTGCCAAAATCCGCTAAAACTTTTCAATTAGTGATTTCACGAAAAGCTTTATTTTCGTCTGCTTTCTTTTCATTTAAAAACTTTCCTGATGCGGTTGTTTAACAGTTAGCCAAGGCCGTAGATCTTGGTCTCAGTCCTCCTCAAGTGAACCAAATGCATGAAGCGGACCAAAAGGCTGTGCATTGTGGGTAAACGCAACCAAAACTAATGCGCACGCTGGAAGATAGCTTAGAGAAATGTCTCTCCGTTAGATGTAGGGTGAGGATGAGGAAAAGCACTGATTAAAAACATATCTCATCTACTGACAAGGGTTCACAAGAACACTGAATTGTTTTTGAACAAATTAGCAGGAAAAAGGAGCCTGTCTGATTGATCCGTTAAAACTTAAGATCCAAACAACAGATAAAAAACATGTATTACCATTAGAGTAGCGGCAATTCAAGAAAGGGACAAATTTCCATGAAATGAAGAATTAAGAGGTACTATAGGCACTCTCAACACCAAAACCAGCTGGGAGTGTATTGTTTCATTCAATAGGTCCGGTTCATTTGATAAACTGCTTTGTAAAGCGATATCGGACCGACAGAATATGCAAACCAAATCAAGCTGAGTACGTGTTTGTTCCGGGCCTGCCTTACTATTAAGTGTGATGACAACTTTTCAGTGGGCTAGTTAGCGAATGACACTTTAGTACTCTTAATACAGTGCTCACTCTGCCGCAGTAGAACAAAACATATGACACATCCAAAACCAGTCAAAGTAACAAGTAACAATCATCATTTCATATTTATTGAAAGTTTACCATGAAACAAAACAGCTTTTTATCCTGTCGATATTGATATAGATGTCTTTCGTTGAATGTTGGAAGTTAAAAAGCATTGGAAAGGGGACCAGCACCGTTACCATGGGCAACTGATTATGTTATTAAAGGAGGAGAAAAGATACATAAATATGTATAAATGTTTAGATATGCATGTGTAAGTACAGGAAGAACAGCTTTATCTGCTTTTTACAATGACTTCACTAATGTTCATCTCCTCTTTCCTCTCTTACGGTCAGTAAAACATTCTTACATAAACACATACACAAATGCTTTATCTGCTCCCCACAGTGGCCCAGCCTATCTCACAATCCCCCGGGGCTCTAACCTGTGATCCAGTGGAACTGTACCCTGAGTAACACTGTTTTCACAAGCGCTCCCACCCCTTCAGTCCGCAAACACAGAACATATGTACCACATTAGATACCCATTAGCTCACACATCCACATAAGCAAAAAGTGTGCGCCTCGCAATTAAACCCCAAAAGGAAAGATACATAAACACACATGAAACTGTTGCCGCTCATGTATATTGGGGGAAATCTAGTTTAGGCAGCTGTCCAGCATGTACACAGTTCTGCATTCAAACGTCGGGTCGTTGTGGAGCATCAAGCGTTTTCTCTGTCATTTTTTTGAAGCAAACGTCAGCTCAATCCACAGGTGCAGATGATGAAAAATGGGCGTCTATATACTATTGGTCACTATTACGGAAACTTCCAATGTGAATCAGCTCCAACCTTGTCTTATCATGCCGTACTCCGTCAAGGAGACAAAACAACGCTGGGCCGTTTAAATAAACAGAATGGGAAATAACTGCATATCCTTGAGATTGTTTTTTTTTTCTGGCTTGGCAGACCATAAATTCCTATAAATGGACATGCAGAAGGCAAAAGAGAAGATACATCATTTATTGTAATTTCCACAAGTCCAGCGCAACACATTTTATCACACTGGGCAGAATTTAAACTTTCACATAAACAAAGAGATGATAATTTTTTTTATGTGAAAAACTTTACATATTTTGTGGATCCAACTATATCTGAAGTAGATTAAAATATAAACACTTGTTTTTAATGATGCCATCACCTCAGAATAACTTAACTATGGCCAGGTCAAGGCTTTGAGGTGATATCTTTACCACCCCCTGACTGGTAATGTCAGCGAAAATGGGTCTAAAGCAGAGATTTCCGACTAAACATTCTTTTGAAGGCGAATTATATATATATATATATATATATATATATATATATATATATAGTATATATTATATACTATATATATATATAGTATATATTATATACTATATATATATTATATATATATATATATATATATATATATATATAGTAATACCATCTTTATTGTGATTGAAACATACATTGAAACATACATTACAACGAAATTTGTTCTCTGCATTTAACCCATCACCCTTGGGGAGCAGTGGGCTGCCATGTGCGGCGCCCGGGGAACAATCTGAGGTTAATGGTCTTGCTCAAGGACCCAGAGTGCCAGTTCGCTGGGGATCGAACCGGGTACTTGCATCCTTCTCTGAGTGCAAGCACGCTGCTCTAACCACTAGGCCACGGCCCCCATATATATATATATATATATATATATATATATATATATATATATATATATATATATATATATATATATATATATATATACTGTAGATATGCAATTTTTAGTTCTACAATGCCATTAAAGGACGCCTTGTCAGAGCTTCCCCTGCCACCCCCAACCCCTGTATATAAACGTGGTTTCTTCCCATAACTGCCCATATGGTCAATATCAAAAACCATGTAAGCAATGTTTGTCACAGCAAGCTTAATTTTAAAATATGTTTGAGAGAGAGAGAGAAAGAAAATACCAAAACAGAAGCCCCAGTACCACTTGCATATGCCTCCGTGGACAAGACAAACAGTTTCTGAAGAAACGTTTAATGATCAGAAGAGACAAAGATTGAGCTATCTGGCCAAAATATGTGCTTGGAGGTGTCAGTGTCTGAGATTAAAACCAAAGAACACTACACTAATGCCATCAGTGGTGAAGAAGAGCAATTCGTCAAGAACTACAAATGCTCGGGAACTGTGTTTGACGACAAATTGAAATTGGATGTACACACAGATATTATCACATAAAAAGGACAGCAGCGGGTATACCCGCTGCACAGATTGCATTCCTTTGGTCTTAATGTGAAGATTCTTAGCGGGTTTGTTAAAGTGTGCTCCAGAATTATCGGTGTTCGCCAAAGAGATCGGGCCTCACTCTGGGAAAGTCGGGTCACTAAGAAAACTGGCCAGATCATAGACTTGCATCAGAAGCATGTCTTATCAACATGCTTTAGTATAATGCCCTCGGGTTGGCGTTATTACATGCCTATGATCAAAACTAATCATTATTCTGCAATTAGATTCTTAAACTTGAATTAAGTGCGTGTTTGTATTTCTGACCATTGTGTGTGAAAGGTTGTAGCACATAACTCTCTGTTTTTCTGTGTATGTCTGCCCGGGTCGCTACAATGAATTGCCCTTCACAGGATTAATAAAGTTTTTCTGATTCTAATTGTCAAGCATGGTGGTGGTAGGGGCATTATGCTGGGGCATTGCTCAAAGGGGAATAAAGGAGACAGTTGGGACACTGACAGAACAAAAGAACAAGGACCAAAAACACACATAACTGGTTTTGGAATAAAAAAAAAAGGCTGATATTCAGGTTGTGATATCGCCTTTGCTATGCACCGACCTGACTAATCAAATGTTACAGAAAAAAAGTTTGATCTGTGACTAAACTGAAACGGATTAAAATTAACTCCATAACAGAAATGTTTTAATTAATTTATCTTAGTCCATATTTTGTTTTTCTTGCATGTACATTATTTATCCTAAAATCTCTTTGTAGAATCCTTCTAAACAAAACAAAAGTGAAAGAAAATACTGTGCGATGTGTGTGTGTTTTTTTTTAAAACCACGCTTATGAGAAGTTACCCCCATCTGGTTTGAATAATGATCTGTCCGACCCACCAGCTTTTCTTTATGCTTCTGCTGCAGTCAGCCTCCAGATGTTGGACTCCCGCTTCGAACATTCCAGCTACTAAGTCTACTACCTGCTCTGACAAATACACGCGCACACATTGTGGGTCGCATACACACAAAACACACACAGGGTAGTTCAAAGCTGTGCCAGAGGGGAGCGTATGGCCAGAAACAATACGCAGCAGCAGGAGGTTACAGTCCGGATCAGACCCGATTCATCCGAGACAACCAGTCAGAAACACAAGCTTGATTGTTAACCAGTCTAAGTAGAAATTAGTAAAGGGGTACTTGTATCGTACTGTCAAAATAAAATAATAAGATGCTTCACCTTAGGTCAAGGCTTTGAGGAAAATAGTTTAAGAATCCTTTAAGATGTAGCATTTAGCTTTCCAGAACCCTAAAAGAACCCCATAGATGAGCCAAATCTAAATGTTTTGCCCATGAAATCATTGGCTAGACTTTCAACAGACCATCCTCACAGCAGTCAGAGTATGACTAATACATAAAGTGCATGCTGTGAGCCCCTTTCTCAAATGAATACGTTATCATGGCCACTTCAGTAGAAAGCTCCCCTTCTGGTCTGAATCACACAAAAACAGAAGAGCCCAGTGCTCCGCATTTCTTACAAATGTGACCGTTCAGTGCATCTCAGCTTCTCTTCTGTTGAAGGACTTCCAAATCACAAAGCTGAAAGAAAGACACAAGTTACTTATTGGGCTCTAATATCATTGTTTGGACCTATAAAGGACAGCATTTATTAGGGGATATAATTACCAGGAAGACAAAACAGCAGATCTGGCTTTCATGAAAATTTTGTATAACACCTTGCACAAGTATTCATACTTCTTGAACTTTTTCACATTAATTCATGTTACAACCACAAACGTGTGCTATTGAGACTTTGAAGGGGATATATCATGCAACATCCACATTTTGATGTGTACTCGGGGTCTTTAGGAATGCAGATACATTTTTTTTATTTAGTCTGTCCAGGAGCAGCATGTTGTGTTTGGGTCATATTTCTCAAGCCGTTTTTTTGAACAATTATGTCACAGTACTTGCTGCAGAACAGCTAAACAAGGTCCTGGACTTCCGGTTTACAAATTTCACAAATCTACCATTTTATTTATTTATTGCCGCGATTTTGTTGTCCAAGCTGAAGGATGCTGAAGTGTATTAACCTACAAAAATGGCCTTACAGGGTCGAGTAGAACTCTCTGGAATAGACATTATAAAGAGTAGACCCCGCATCGACCATTATTGCCTATGAGCGCTGATGAGATTTGAGGCCGCTATCTTGAAGCGGTTGACAGCTCTGCTCAGTTTAAGGTGTTTATCTGGAGCTGTGAACTGTTACGCTATTATTCAAGCAAAATATTTAATGGATTTTCAACGGTTTTTTTTGTAGCAAACCTTAGTATACATGTAATTATATATAATTACGTGGACACTTGCCATCTATGTCTCCATATTTCTGTATCTCTCTATATAATATTGTTAAAGGACCCCATTAATTTCCCTGACACAAAATTATTAAAAATTAAAGATTGGTGGAGGTTTTGTGAACTTTGTCACATTTTAGTGACAGACCAAGACACCAATGTGAATAATGGCATAGTAAAATACATATATTGATTTAGTGTTTTGCTTAATATTGCATGTGTGTTGATCAGGTTAATAACATTTTCAAAACTTTTAGTGTTTTTAATGAAAACCGGCAAGCACTTTCAACTTGACAATTTTGGCCCACTCTGGCAAAATCAATAAATAAATAAAAGGGACTCCCTTCTCTAACAAGTTCATGCAGAACTTCTTGGTATTTACTTCCATCCATCTTCTCATCAGTTCCCCACAGCATGATGCTGCCACCACCATGCTTCCTGTTAGGGGTTATGTTAGTTTTCCTCCTCAAATAGGAGACATTTGAATGAGCGCCAAGTTGAGTCTCTTCCAAGTTTGGCCTGTCCCTTACGTGGACTGCGGCAAGCTGCAGATGGGACTCCCTAATTCTAAACAACTTTCTCCTCGCTCTTCAGCAGTGGCGTCTCTGGCATGATAAATTAAGTGGGGCACAAAAACTCAACACCTATTAGTAGCAACAACATTTTTTGTGATGCATACAACCCGACTTATGATAAATTTTAAACGAAGCAGATAAATTAGCATAAACCAACACACTAGAAATGCCACTTTATATAAGCTAAATAAGTACTTTTTTTAGACATAAAATTACAAATAAAGGCTCACACATATTGTTCATTAATTGAACAGAAAAGATTCACACAAACCCTTTAAAAACTTAGCAAGGACAACCAACATTAGATGGTCCCACACTTTCCAGTAGAACGTAAACGTAGCGTGTGCATTTCCAGTATTTTGATTGGACGATCCAAGCTTGGGGCCAGAGAATTTGTGCCCCACCGCTATCTACTGACAGCGTGCTGGGCATGCGCACTGCGATTTCAGATGTTCATTATTTAAACAAATGTTGGTGGGCCGGCCCCAATATCAAGGCGCCTCAAGAGGATTTAGCCTACTGAGGTTGTCAGTTTTCTGGCAGACTTAGATATGAAGACACAAATGTTTATAACAGAATTTTATTGGTAAGGGAATCTGTCTTTTTTACAATGTTGCTCTTTAAAGAACTATCCTGTTCCACTGATTATTGTGAACATAGAGCTACGTAGCAACATAGGGTGGGGCCAGACCCCACCGGCACCTAATTCAGACGCCACAGCTCTTCAATAAGAAAGCGTGCAGAGAACATGATTGACAATTGACAAAACACACCCACCTGAGCTGTTGATCCCTGCAGCCTCTCCAGAGCTACTGTTGGCCTCTTAGCTGCTTCTCCAATGGATGCTCTCCTTTCCTGGCCTTTAGGTGTCGGTACACTTCAGGATATTGTTCTATATCCTAACCCTCCTGTTGTGTTCCTTGGTCTCCATGATGATATTTTGTTCTCTCATGTACTCCTACAAATCTCTGAGGCATAAGGGGACTTCTAAAGGCAATTGCCTAAAGACATTTCTGGGGGTATCAGAGGAAAGGGGGGTATTACGCAACCCACTCTTATCTGTACTTGAAAACCATGTATCAGTATCCTTCCACTCCCCAATTATGCACTATTATGTGGTGGTGTGTGTGTTCAAATTTTAATAAAATACTCAGGTTTGAAATTTTGTTGTATCATGAGAAAATATGAAAATGTTGGAGTTATGAAAACTTTGGGAAGGAAATGCATGCACCACCTTTCCCAAAATAATATCACTGGTCCTGTTTTATATATATATATATATATATATATATATATATATATATATATATATATATATATATATATAAATAAAAGAAGCTACAATCTGTCAAGTGACAAATGGTCACTTATGTAAAAATATTACCATCCATCAAATGGTTTTCACCAATATTCTCATTTCTCTTCCCACCCTTCACACAAACACAGATAGAAACCTCCCCATCTGCTCGTGTCTCAAAGGGACACAGCACATGAAAGGAGCCCAAAATGCCTCCTTCTGTCCTCAATCAATCCTCTGAACGCTGTCAAAGACAACATGGTTTCATTTTATTGGGATATGGGAATTCATTTGGATCCTATACATTCCCTTAACTTCAACCTGCTAGTCAAAAAGAGCTATAAGAAAACAAAAAAAGTAATATTCCCCTGAATGTTTTACGGTCATTCTCTCACACACTACACATGCACAAAGACAAGCCTAGTTATCCCCACATAGTTTCAATAAAAGCGCGGTTCACGTGCGCGCTTTGATCTCCTCTGCCTCCGCGTTTCACGCTGTTTCGAGAAACAGATCCTGCGGTTACGGAAGGGCCCTTCCTATGCTTGACCCCCTCTCATTGTTGATGTACGCAACTGATGTGTGTAGAAGACTTCTTTCCCTGACTTATAAGATGAGCCTTTTGCCACAAAACCCTTATCAAATATGGGGCCTTTTCAATCCGGTTCATCTCTCCCACAAATCATCGAGGAATCCAGCAGCTTTGCTGTCTGGAAAAACAAGTTCAGGCTTCTGTGGGATGGTTTTGTAATACCTCAGTCCAATCCTCTATACAATCCCAGCTTCACTTTCCACATGAGCCTTGAAAGAGTTCTTCATATCCCGGGAAAAGATTCTGAACTGCAGTAAGCACAGGAGTTTCTATTATAATGAGCATAAATCCTGTTTTACAGCGTGTCTTCACAGGTAATGGTACGCGTTTCATCCACTAGTATTGTTTGAATTTTAAACCAGTTTTCCTCCAGCATTTATGCCCTGGCACAGGCAAATTTGGGTGTAGTTGAATCTAACATTGAAAATGATGTACAAAGTTAGGACCAGCAAAATGTCCTCGCTTATTTACAAATGGTCCTCACTCTGACGCTTAAACCGGAGCGCGCACATACACAGCAGAAGCGGACATACTGTTAGACCGCTTGAAACGCATTGTGATGCTTTACCGCCATCTACTGGTGAACTCTGAGAATGTACTAGAAGTTTAGACTGACATTCAGTCTTTTAGGGCAGGGGTATTGAAGCTGTGGCTCCAGACTCTGCTTTGGCTCTTAAAAACAAAAAATGCAGAGGGGGGGGGGGGGATTTGTCAATGTTTCTAAATGTAAAGGTAATTTAAAATAGCTCGTTTTAGGATGCATTATTTCTGCAATATATACATAACATTTCCAGAAAGAAAGAAGCTAATGGTGTATTTTACTAAGGATAAATTACATCTTTTTGTCAATAAGTTGCAAACGACTTGCGTTTTCATCATTTTGATGCCATTTACTAGAAAAATCAAATGTCCAATTGAAGAAAATGTATTAAACTTAAACATAATACTGTTGGTTAAATAATAAAAACTGTTGATCTTTAGCTTAAAAAAAAGTAAACAAATTTCCTATAGCATACTATAAAAACAAGCTCTTCTTCAAAGAGATGTGTCACTTTTGTGGCTCTTAACAAAATTTGTTCAACTGGACCGAGGACCAAAATGGCTCTGCTGCGGGTTATAAAGGTAGCTGACCCATTTTAGGGAATGCCTCTCGTATTTACGGAAGCCGAGAGCGGACGTATAAGAATCTTTTCATTTCCGTTTTTTGCTTGATATAATGACATAACTATCTCGTTATCATAAGAATCATTCCATTATCACGAGAAAATGTTCTTTGTTATCTTGAGATAACGATAAAATTAAATTGTTATCCGGAGAAAAATATTGCCAAAAGTATGAGAGGGACACGTCCGCTCTCAGCTGTCCCTCGTGTTAACTTTTTTTTTTAAAACATAAACTAACGTAAAGAAAGGATAACTTTTGGTTTTTAATTTTAAAAAGGACAGTTTTTGTCACTTCTTAGTAGTTACCTTCCAATGGCATACTAGGAAATATTTTTTCTTTAAAAAAAATAACAAAACAAAAACTCATAACACAAACAATTGTAACTGTCCATCCCATGCTTTATGATAAATTCAATTTTGTTTTTGTATAATGCCAACTCAAAATGAAAGTAACCTCAAGTTGCTTTTCATGCCAAACAAGTCTTATTTAGGTACAGATAAATCCAAAATTTGTCCAAAAAAAAAAAAGAAAAAAAAAAAGATTGCATTGAAATTTCACTTCAGTTTCATGGTAATTTTTGATATCTATGCAATAATGATAAATTATATGTTGCATCTTGGATATCAGTTTTGTAGAACCACACTATACAGAAACGTCCGTTCCAACAAAAGGTAAAAAATTAAAATTAAAAAACAAAATGATCAGTTCTGCTTCAATACACATTGTAGTCTTTGGAAAAACAACAGTTACCAGTGTTGGTGGAAAACAAGTCATTTTTGAAAAGAGCTAAATGGGGAAAGACTATTGCAATAAAATGAATGAAAGTATTTGTCAGTCAAGCAAAGGGACATCTGAATGAACTTTATTTAGCAAAACAATGAAAACAGAAAGAGAGTTGCTATTTTCAGGACAGCAGCAAAACATCAGTTGGTATACAGAAAATAGGCATCCAAATATCATTCCTTTCCAGAGGAGGCAAAAAAGGCAATATTTCCCCCTGGAATCAGCAAACACATAGAATACAACAGCATACAGGTTGCCTATTTTCCCCACTTACAGATACAATGTGGTATATAATGAAGGTCTTAACGTACATATGAAGCAGTTTTGTTTTTACACACAAAAAGTACCTCTACCAAACCTAAAAGATAATCTTCAACAAACAAGGTCTTTAATATTCAATACATGAAAAAATCCAGAGGAGAAAAAAAAATCCAGTTCCCATAAGGTTTGAGACAGAACATTGTGCAAATCCTAAAAAAAAAAAAAATTCACTCACTTTTGCATTGGTAGAGAAGAGGATCTCCTAATAGTTTAGAGCGCTGACAAAAAAAAGCTGCACTCAGGACCATGACCAGTTAGTCCCAATGAGTCTGGTCAAAGATCGTTACTTGAAGGCAAAATGATCACAAACAGAACCAAAAGCAGTCCTCTTAACAGCCTCGTAGGCCTCTTTCACAAAACACTTCTCGTAGGGAATCACAAATGTTCGGGCTGGTAGACTCTGACCTGCCAAGCAAGACAGTTAAACCCTAATGGTGGAGGTTTGTAGCGAACTAGTAAGATGGCCTCGCCACCTGAGCTTGGGTTGTAGAACTGATGGACATTCTTCGATATTTCAACACACACTGAACGGATCTACAGATCTCTCAGAACCCGGTTTATAGTTAAACCGCTAGTGTCCAAAGTCACATTGCTCGGATTCAACACACCCCGATCAAACGATTGCTCCGTTAGCAAGCAGCTGCAGAGGCAGGGGACTTTCTGCAGAGGTAATACAAGTGAACCAGTAGTTTAGAAATCTTAAACTTGCCCGCTAAGAATGGGATTTGGACCCCCCGAACTTAGTGGTGGACTTAGGCTTGGCCGGCTTAAGGGTGTGACAGCCTGCACCGGCAGCGTGTCATTCGATGGGTTTGTTCATGAGCTGTCAAATGTGTGGAAAGAAGCTGACCCGCCCTGAAAGGTGCTGTATGAACGGCCAGTCTCGTCTTTGTGACCAGCTGACTAAAGCACTAAACGAAGGGAACTGCCCCATTCAGGAAAACACTTTTGATGCCTTCTGTTCCTCTCTATAGCCAATAACAGATCACAGCGCCCCCCAATAAATGCGCAGCCATTAGGCTATTCTTACGCTTTATCTTTTCATGTCATACAAGTCGATCGGTTGGGATCACAGGCCGTGTCTTTACACACCAAGCTCCGGATTACGTAACCCAACTCTCAGCATTCACCTGAGCGATGCGTGAGACGTGTGCGACAGCCGGGATTATGTCACTACCCTCATGCAGGCTTTTCAAACACGTTTAGTGCTTTAATTAAATCAAGGTTTTTATGATTTATTTTATGATCTTTATGATTTTAACCCCCCATTCTGCATTGGGATCTAGCGATTGAACACGAGGCGTAAAAACACTTGGAACGAATGGATGTTGTGAAAGGGGCTTTTGTTTATCCAGTAGGTGATGTGTTATAACGGCCCAGTATGCCGTGCCACAGTGGGTCGTATGATTTTTGTCCTGGCCAATAAACACACTGAGGTGGACTAAAGACAGCACAGAACACCGGAATTTAGCCACGGTACAAAACCCGAGAAGGGCGACAAATAATGGAGCTATGGTCAGAAACCAGCGCCTCGGGTCTTGGTTGTAAAAAATAAAGCTATAATAGAGCCACATTTTTTTGGAAGCATATGCCGTGTTTGTGTTTTATCTTTCAGAACAACAGTCAGCTCAGAGAGAAGCTCGTTTTGTGAAAGAGGCCGATAACCGAAAGGACCAGGAACTAACCAAAATCTACTTTGACACAAATATAGCTGAGCACAAATGTGTTAAAGGAGACGCCTCCTCTTTAAATGCCATAACAATAGTCATCCCCGAAAATATAGTGTAAAAAAAAAAAAAATGGAAGCGACAATTACTTGGATATTGGGAATTTGTACACACGTATATTCTTAAAAGACCCAGAAATTCATTTATATTTGTACAGGCACATGTATGCAATTAGAAAAGAACAAAATAATAGGGCACCGCCAAGTGCTAGAGTGTGCTTGATTAACGTGTACAATTCTTGCGTATACTATTTATTCATTTTACTCCAACCCATTGTAGGTTTAGACTGAGGGCTCGAAGAAAGAAGTACTCAGACTTATTTACAAATATAAAACTGGTGCTTTAAATTAAAAGTAATTTTCTTAAGCTACAACTATGTAGGAGAAAAATAGAGATATATATACTGGAATGATCAGAAACAAAAGATACAAGACCCAGCAAACAACTTGGGCGTCTTGATGGAAATTAAAAAAAAAGAAAACTGAATGCTTGGGGCTGACTGAAGCCCAGACGAAGGTAACAGACCGGCTGCTGTTGAACAAAAACGGAACAGAATACCTTCAAAATGTCAGATTACAATCTGCATGTTTACACACATTTAGGAAATCTGCTTCTGATCAGCTTTTGAGCAGTGACCTGATGATTAAACATCATGTAAACATTTTCCTCGCCCGTTCTACCCGGGACTGAGGGAGTTTGCTACAGAAACCGGTTATCTGGATGAACGTTGTTTCGTGTGTGGGTTTGTTTTTTTTTTTACTTTTAAGAGGATTTAAAAAAAAAAAAAAAACTAAACTTAGAAAGTACTTTACTTTGAAGTATTGCTTTTACTCTTGCTCGTGCAACTGCAGAACTTTCCTAAGTCTAAATTAGTCATTCCCACATCTCAGTGGGCAGCTACTGGTCTTTTTTGAGCACATGCGGTCCCTAAAGATGAGCGTCTTCAAAACGTTTATTTTTTCTATAAGAGCAATGTAAACAACTACAATTCTTTAGGCTACAGTGCTCCCGAGCTATTAATTCTTTTTTTTTTTTTTTATTAGGAGGTAGGGGAAATCTGACATGCTTGGAAATGCAGGGTCTTTAGTAACCAAATGGATGAAGCACCTTGCCAAAACTTTACAGATGCGTTGTCCGTTTTGTCACATTACAACTACAAACCTCAGTGTTTTGGTTTTATTGGGGTTTTATTCGACAGACCAACACAAGGCAGTGCAGAAATGTGCAGTGGAATGGAAAGGATACATGGCTTTTATTATCTTTTACAAAGAAAGATCTCAATAGTGTGACATGTTTTTCAACTGATCCCCAAACACTCTGATAGAGCTATTAAAAAAAAAAAAAAAGAAGAAGGTTTCAGCCTAACGTAGCATTTTGCATAAAACTTTGAACGCACTATCCCCACTGTAAACCACGGCGGTGGCAGGATCATGCCGTTCTCTTTTCCCCATCTTCTTCAGTAGGGTCATGAAACCTAGCAAGCTGGTCTCGTGGTCTGCAGATTTTAATTACGCTCTACTTTGTGTTGGTCCATCCCAAAAAAAAAAAGCATCCACAAGATAGATTAACGCTTGTGGTTGTAATGTAACAAAGAGAGAAAAAGTTCAATTTATCTGCAAAGCACTGACATGTCCTGCTACGGTCTACCGTCATCCATAACAGTGTAGGTGATGTAACAGAATAAAGGACTGCAGCATCATTTCATACAAATCTAGGAGCCACTGTGCAGTCATATCTGAGAGTGCAAACCGCACAAAATGTGTTTTCTACAACTCCAGCAGCCACCGAGCAGCGACCCAATATTCCTTACGTCCCCTAAACTTCATGCAGTTCTTAAAATGTTAGCGTTTCCACCTTTATCCCGCTACCCATCCCCATCTAATCTTCTGCAGCTTGCTTTAGATAGCATTTGCTAACATTTAGTTGTATATTTATAGGCGATCTCACGTTTGTTCCTTCAAAACAATGTCTATATATTTGTCAGCTTGTGAAGGCCTCAAGTGAAAAAGGAAGTTTCATAGCATAGAGGAGAGAACTGCCCCCGCCCCAGCCTCCTCTGCTCCAGCCTGTTGGGCTGCTGAGACAGCACAGTTGTCGGCTGGAAAACACTGACCTTGGGACTGGGCTACATGCAGTAGAAAAACCTGCCTGCACATCTGCAGTGCGAGTGCAGGAAAAAAGGAAAAACTTGGCTCCCTCCATAAACATATAGATGCTAAGGCGTGAGCTGTGTGCGTGTGAATGTAGGGGTGTGGTAACTGTGTGCATAGGCATAACTCGATGACTTAATGGATTAATGTGGTGTTTATGCAAAGTTGAAAGACGGTGGAGATGCAGTTTCGTCCGAGGGAGCTAAAGTACAGTAGGTGGGTTTCAGAGATACTGAAGTCAGCTAGCTGGTGTGAAAAAAAAAAAAAACGAAGCATCCCCAGAGTAATTTTCCACAGTTAGAGGAATGTTGTGATACATTTGAAAGGACTGAGAGGGATGCCACACTGGCCTGAGCCTGAAGTACAGCTGAAGCCGACTGAGTCCAGTTTTCAGAATTTCAGCTGAAATTGGGAGGGGAGGGGGTTGGGGGGGTGAAGGCCAGCAGCTTTGGTGAAGCTTCAAAACCATATAGGACAATAGGAAGCTGAGGTCTCCTGTCATGCTGTCATGGTCTAATTAGTCATGTTCTTAGTGCCGATTACATGCTCCTCATCTACGGCTTTCAACACAGACACCTGAAATGAAAAACATAAGAAGAAGTTGCATCATTATGTTATGGCTTTTCTGCCGGCCATTATTTTAATAAGCTGACCAAGAATTACTTGTTCACTCAAGGGGCATCTGCAGTGCCGATCAGAAACGTACCAACAGTCATCTTTGGCATGAACGTCATATTCACTGTGGGCCTTTAAAGATGCAGCTGAACCGTTTGGTTGTAACACACTTTGAGAACCTCGTCCATAAAAGGTTGGATATGGTTGAGATTGGGGCCATTCCAGAAGCTAAATGTTAGGCGGCTTTTCCCCCCATTTCAAACCTTCAGGAAACTACAATTGCTCAAGCCTCTCATAAAATGAACCACACTGGAATACCTGTTTCACTGTGCATTAGTTGTCTATGTTCACACCTAAGGCCCACCGGATTATAAGGCGCATTGTCAATTTTTGAGATTTAAGGATTTTAAGTGTGCCTTATAGTCTGAAAAATCCTGGCTGTGTAGCTGGCTAGTGGCTACTGTGCTGCGCTACTCTCTGGAGGAAGGAGAACTAGAGACGGTGTTGTCCATTTAGCGACTTTCTTTCAAAAAGCGACTTACAACAAGTCTATGGGCTTTTTCTGCGCTAGTGGCGACTTTCCGTGAAAGCACCAGTCCTTCTGGAGTCACTGTATTGAGGCAGCAGCGAGAGCTGCTGACCCCGTTCTTTCTTCCCTCAGCTCTGTCTCACAGGCACACCACAGCTGCTGCTGCCTCGTCCTGAAATCCTCACTTTGGAGGGAGTTAGCGGAAAAGAGAAACAGAACCACACCACTCCATTTCCAAATGAATCATGCATGCACAACAGTGCCGGTGATCCCGTCCTGGATTACACAGCAGGTACACTGCAAAAAGGGAACTAAAAGTAAGTAAAATTTTCTTGAAATTGCTGTATTTTTCCTTTATTTGAGCAGCTAAATAAAACTATTCGCCAATGGGATGAGTATATTTACCCCTAAAAAAAGATAATTAGATATCCTGCACTTGAAATAAGATGGAGATTAATTTTTCTTATTTTAAGTGCTAAACTCTTATTCCATTGGCCAATAGTCTTATTTACCTGCTCAAATCAAGGAAAAATACAAAACTTTCAAGAACATTTTACTTATTTGGAGTTCCCTTTTTGCAGTGTAATAAATATGAAAACAAATATCGTTTTAAAGTAGTCTTTTCTGCCTCTGAAACTGTTGTGCTAAAATAATTCCCTGAATTGGATTCACACGCAGCTTAAAATCACTTATTCACCTCGTTCACTTTGTGTGCCTCTGACAACTGTCCTTTTGGTAGTTTGTTTTTTATGTAGTGTGGATTCAGGGAATGTATTAAAACCCATAAATTCATGAAACTTATTGAATTTCATTTCTGTGTTACCACTCCACCCTTAGATGCATCTTTACAAGCCAAAAGTGAAACTGACACTCAGGCTGATCATGAGTGTGTCAACTTCTGACTGGCATCATATACTCTGCAGATCTTAATGAAGAACGACTGTGTGGAACAAGCTTGCAGCGTGGGTGTTGGTGCCTGGAAGCGAGGGCCACCAGAGGTAGCCTTAATAAACATGTTTATAAATCATGGCCCTTTAACAAAGGTAGATGATTTAGTAGATTCAGCAGTGGTCCAAAATCCATCCCTATCATGACACAGAAGATAGAAACTTACCATAAACTGTTCTCCAGCGCTGAACTTTTTCTCGATTTCTTTGCCCAGCTCACATCTGGCACTTTGAGGTCCTCCCGCATGTCTCCATTGTTCATGCATCAGAGCCAGGAAACCATCTGAGACGTCAATTACCTAAAATTTGCCACCAGGAAAAGCATACAAGGAGCCAGGAAAGCACATACAAGCAGTTAAAAACATGCGGGTCAGGGATCATTTAACCCTAAGTTATGGTGATTATATGACCAAACCGGGTAACTCTCAATTAGCTCTTATGTAATAAAAAGATATCTGGCAGCACACAACTGAGCCATCTAAGGCTCTTTGGCATTTCAGAGTCAAGTGTTCTCCCAAGATGCGTAGTATTGTAGTTTCTTATTCAATAAAGGGGTATGTTTCCACATTCTTCCTGAATTCTCCATCATTGCCAATGCTGGCTGAGCGGATATGTTTTAGGGAAATTCTTAAGAAAAGTGTCTGGCTAAAATTCAGCTCCTACAAATGAATAACTAAAAATGTGCTTATTTGTGTGATTCAGGTTTTGTTTTTGCTCTCAAAAGAGCCAAGTTGGGGCTTTCGGTCAGAACATACTCTGGAGGGGGGCGAACAGAGGCCCATCTGTAATTTTAGAAATATTTTTAAATCAAATGCCTCCAGCTTATTTATTTAATTATTTATATATTTATAGTATTAGCCTTCATTTTCATTTCAACTGATGCAACTGCATGCACTCTGCACAAACACTTCATAAAAGCTGTAACCCTCTCCTACAGTGTAGATTCACCTGATAGTCTTTTCTTGACACATTGGGAACATCCATGTTGTGAGTAGAGGGCAGATATCCTCATACTTCTTCATGAGTGAAGATGTCAAGTCCAGTAAGATGCACCTGAGAATAAAATGTATCCATTAAGATATGGCTTCCCCTGAGAAAAAAAATACAAAAAAGTTCATTTAGAACCCAGAGAGATTGTAAGAAGGCTTTACCTTGGCATGCCCGTGTTTTCCAGTCTTGGAGGTAGTCATTTCAACTATCTTACAGGGACGTCCTTTCAGCATAACAAAGCGTTCTTTCTCAGTGCAGAGCACTGCATCGGGAATGTAGCTGAGGCCCCAGCATCTGCGGTGGAGAAGTCGTCATCTGCCATAGTGGGCGGCGGGCTGTTCCGTACACAAAGGAAAAAGGGATTAGTTTGTCTTTTAGGGTGGAAAGTGTTAGGAAAGCATTTCTGTCTGATTACTTTATTTGTTACGATAAACATTCTTTTAGGGACAAGGTGCACATGTCAATCACGATCTTGCCACTTAAACGCAGGAAGTAAAATGACCCGTACCATTGCTGGAGGTAGAGATTTACATTTTCTAGAACAAAAGGAGAAATAATATTCTCCCGTTAAGTGCTTCCTTTAGGTGAATCACACAGAAGGACGCCTGTGCAAATTCTCAGTTATCCGGGTCATCGCCACAGCAAACATCCTTAAGTCGGAGGCAAAGTCCGGGTGCCTCCGATTTACACCTCGTTTGCTGATGTAAAAAGAATAAACGTGGAAGAACACATGGAAACTTAGTGATCTAACTGCAAGTTAGATCACTAATGGCCTCTATTTTGTCAGAGAAAACATACATTTGTGATATTTTTTTAATACTGCACTGATGTTCTTGTCTCAGTGAATTTTAATGTTTCCCATCTCTCTTTGCTTCTGTTTCCCCCTCACGGCGATGTTGACCAACGCTCTCTGTAAATGGTGGCATCTTGATCTAAAATCCATGCGGGTCAACCAGGCAAAATAAAATTCCAACTTACTGTCCTAATATATATAATATTAGCATGCAAAGGGGCATGCATGCATGACACTTGACAAATCTTATTAGTCAAAAATAGCCCATATATTATTTGGGATGTCGTTTTTTTATTGCTGTCAACAACATAGCAGGGGCTTACTGTAGAAGCTTTGGTCTGTTTGATTTATCTGCAACTAGATTTAATTTAAAATTACCTGATTTGATTTGTGAACCTATGCTTTATCAGCCAAGGCTAGACGTGATTCCCACCAACAACTGATATAGTTTTTAATCGCAAATTTAAAGTGCATCTGTAATGTTCAGGGTAAAAAAACATGCAGAAAGCCTTTTTGTCACAAGAGAAAATATTCCCCTTCTCTGTCTTTAATGGTGACTATATATCCTGCAGTAATACATGTGAGCTTATGGCTAAAAGGATGCTTGGTCCATTACCAGACATTAGAAAAAGACGAAAAAAGAAAGAGCATTCATCCAAGATTGTTAAACATTTCCTGGCAACATTTAGTAATTTTCTTTGAAATGATTTTTAGTCACAGCTTTTCAGAGGTTTCAATGTTTTTAAAATCTCTGAAACCTAGTTGTTATAAGGCAAGGGTTTCAAACTAAGTTCTATGATGCCACTTTGGCATCATGAAGTCATTAAAAGGGCCAGTTGCATCTGCACAGAAGACAGATGATTTAATAATTTTATTCCAGTTCACATAAAAATATAAGAAACTTCACAGCAGCATAAAATTAGCACCCTTAGGCTAAACAGTTTATCTGCAAAAAAAAAAAAAAAAAAAAAAAAAACAGTGGAAAAACTGACATTTAGTGGCAGGACCACAGACATCATATACGTAGATGCATCATACGCAACGTTTATTTATGTCAAGCACTTGTAAAAAAAGCTGACTGTTAATGTGCAGAACAGAAAAGATGCCTCATTCCTGTATGTGAAAATATACAATTATTACAATCAACTACCCTAAAATACAACATTAAAAAAAAAAAAAAAAATCTAATTTATTTGACTTTAAACGCGTTTTTTTGTTGCTGCTTTCGCGCGTGCATATACTGAATTGGTCCGCGCAAAACTTGTCGTAGCGTGAATAAAATAAACAAGGTGAGCTCTTTCATGATACGTCAAAAGCTTATGAGAAAAGAGGGGTTTTCAGAGCAGCTTTAGAAATCGACAGCGCGTAACAGCAGCAAGTTCCAAAGCCTTGGAGCAGTTACACAAAATACTATGTCCCCTCTGAGCTTAGTTATTTTTTTATTTATTTTTTTTAAATCAACATTTGCTACAGCATGAACAGTTTTAGCCATTTTATACACTTATAAAAGGATATATGCCTTTACTTTATGACATGTTATGCCTTTTGACGGGTCGGATTCGGCCCGCAGGCCTTAAGTTTGACACGCGTTGTAAGGCTTAACCAGACCACACGATCTTGTCATTTGAAAGTTTTATTTTCCAGCTTACACATTCTAAAGAAGTGCCACTCTTTCGAAGAAAAAAAAAATCTCCCCAAAGTTCCTGAACGTGCTTAGTTTCACAATCCTAACAAACGTGCACCCTCCCCCACTTTTCCTTCCACTCAACTTTCCATAATTATTCTGGCATGCACCAGTCTTGGTGACAGTTTGCTGGGCTGTATTAAGGTCAACTTTCTTTCCTGTAATTGTACGAGTACAACATATTTGAGAAAAAAAAAACTTTTAATAATTAGCAAATTTCCTTACAAAGTGACTTTAACGTTTAAAATGGGATTTTTCGACATTAGGGTGACAGAAATAGGTTTGAGTCAGATGCAATATGAATGTCTTCCTTAGGTCTCCCAACTAGGAGGTGTAATGCTTACTGCGTTAGCTTCCAGAAGCTAACGTCGCCACTGTCACGCGTGTTTGTTATACCAAGATGCTAACTCCACGCCGTTCATTTGAACCGCGCCTAAAAGTGTTAACCATAACAGCGTCCGGCACTTTGCGGTCTTTACTCAGTTGTGCAAACAAAGGCTGAAATTAGCCAAGAGCAGCAAGGCAGGCAGGCTGCACAGCCAGGACACCCATTAACGACGTGGCAATTTAGACAGGGCAGCTTCAACTAGAAGCTCGTCTCAGGTTTCAGCGTCTCGTTTTCACAGAGTTAGTCCAGCTAGCTGTCGAGCCGGGGAGGGGATACGTTCACTGAAAGCCCGGCTGCTAAAGCTAGCTAAAGCAGCACCCTCTGGTGTTTTCAACCGCTCAGCTAACATTTCATTCGTCCCAAAAAATCACTGCCGGAACACCCGTCGTCACCAAGCCCGCCTATTAATATTACAAAAAAGCGAAGCGACACCATCGTCCAGCGTGTTGCTTAACTTACTGTCAGAAAGAATGTTTTTGAAAGTCTTGTGTAGCTTACCTTGTGTGTCGCTTACTGAAAGAGGAGAATCACGTCGCATGCGTGGAGTAGTCTCAGCAGCACGGGAGGGGCGCAGAGCAGAGGGGGTGATAGGTTGAAACCGGGCGGCGCCGGTGGATGGAGGCAACGCTCCTCACTGACAGCGCGCTTTCAAAGCCATATAACTGTCTTATCTTTTTTTCCCCCTCACAATGGTTATACATCAGCAGCGCTTAACATTTAGTTTTCTTTTCACAGGGGCCTAATTGGCTTTTAAAATGTGACTACACAGGTGTGTCTCAATGAATTAAAATCTCATCTAAAAAGTTAATTGAGTTCTGTCAAAAGCAAAACTCATTTGCTTGATAACACACACACACACACACACACACAGGCAAAATATATTTTATGCATTTATTTTTGGTCGTTTTACAATAGCTTACAGCTTATGAAAACCCACGATTAAGTATCTGTGAAATTTTAAATATTACCTAAAACCAATAACAAGGAAGTACAAGTGCTATGCTATAGCCATGTCATGGCCTACATCATTATATGGAAGAATGCTGACTTTACTCTTGCCAGTGACTGACAAGGAGGGTGAAGCAACTATTGCAAAAGAAGCAAAATCAAAGTGGAAAGTTAAGTGGATGAAAAAAGTGTGGTTAAAAATAGTTGCAAGAGCAAGTTATTGTGAAGCGAAGCCCCTTGAAGACTTTGGTGGAGATCCGTTATCAATAGCATCCATCAGGCTTGTTGGATGAAACCAACTGCGGAGAGTCACACAGTCCAAGTTACTTGAGCTTCAGTGTGATATTTCTAAAGGCAGTGGCGATTTGGGGGTGGCATGTGTGTTGTTTCACTCTGTTTTATCAAGCCCAAAGTCAGCCTAACGATATGGGAGGGAATTCTAGAGCACTTCACGCTTCCCTCTGCTGACAAGCTTTATGGAAATGCCAATGTCATTTTCCATCAACCTACGCTGCTAAAAGTACCAATATTGTACCTGCCTTAATGTTTTTTTGTATTGAATGCCGTTTTTAAATTAGACTTATGGCGAAGTTTTAACTCTACAATGTCCACAGTTATCAAAATTATGAAAATACATGCTTGAAAATTTAAAAATAGCGTCAAATATATTAATACCATAAGCTGATTATTATATTTATAAAACTAGGAATTGACAGCAGCATAAACCAACATAATGCAGTTTATTACAATTACACAGCAATAATTTTTATTGGTTTTTTTTTCAAACAGAAAAAGAAAGCAAGCGATTGAAAGCTTAATTTTTCAGATGTGTTTTTTATTTAATATCACACAGAAGAAAGATAAAGAAACAAATGCCATAAAGGTAATACTTTTGCAATACAAAATTGTATTTTTCATGACACTTTTGCGTACTACTTTCTTTCAAAGCTTATGTGAGTTACAAAACAATTACAAAGAAATCCTAAAAGTTTAAAGGTGTTTTTTCTTCTTTGTTTAAATATGGATGCATGTTAATTTTTTCCATATATTTTTTATAAGAGCTAACATTTAAATTCAACATTCAAATATGTGCTCCTTCTGATAATAATAATAATAATGTGTTTTCCTAAAAAAAGCCCCATCAATATATCATAATAGTTTCTAAATAATTCACCAAGAGTTTTTAAAGCCATAAGCCACACACAGTCATTGAAGTGTAAACTTAGCATGAGTGTAATAAACTTCTTTATTAACCAAGTGCATATGATGCATACTGTAAACTGGGCATCATTCTGTAAAGTACTTTACAATTTAAGAATCAAGTGTGATCACCCAGCTTGCTCATCTTTATCTCCTTAGTTTGGAGAGGGTGGAGCAGCCATTGATCATGCCACTTATTCCCTCTCTTTGTTGCATCCTCGTGTGAGGCGTCCCCTTCTCCGACAAGCGGAAGAACCTCTGGAATTGAAGCCAAAAAGACTTCCACTCCAATTAAATCTTATTATTTATACAATGTTTTTCTTTTCTTTTCTTTGCTAAAAGTGTTCAAATTAACTGCACCCGAGTCCGGTAACTGGAAGATTTGATCAAATATCTGCTTCTCAAAATAAATTTGCAGCAAAAAAAAGTTTCAGACTCTGCAGGAAATGTTATTTTATAACATTTTATAGACACATAAGTGCAATTGTTTTACTTGTTGGCATTGCCTTATCTTGTCTTGTAGTTTATACGCTTTTTATACTCTCCCTCATTTAGACCGGCTTTATGGCCAAATGGAGAATACAAGCTGACAACGATTTAACGGCAGGGTGCACAGTTTTCTGTTGCAGTACAGTATTCCTACTCCTTCTGCCACTGTTTTTGCACTTATTTTAAGGACTCAAATGCATAAATTAATGAATTTGTGAGTGTTGCTATATTTTGATTCCTTTTGAGGTTTTCAGTTTTAACAAGTTTCATAACCTTTCTCTCACATGTGGTGACTATATGGTTTGTTATCGCTGTAAAACATTTATATTAGTTGACTTTTACTTTGAATACTGCAGTAAAAAAATCATAATTTGATTACATGTAAACATTGTGGCTTTTATAACTGATGTTGTTGTAAAAGGGACATTTATTTTTATATACATGTACTTTGTCCCTAATAAACAGTACTTCTAGGAAGATGCAGTGCCTTGCAAAAGTTTTCACACCCCTTGAACATTATTCGCATTTTGTCACGTTACAGGAGCAAACTTCTATATATTTTACTAGGATTTTATGTGGTAGAGCAACACAAAGTAGTGCAATACTGTAACGTGAAAGTAAAACGATGCACAATTATCAATACATGTTTAAAAAAGTATTAAAAACCTGAAAAGTCTGATTGGAATTTGTATTTAGGCCTCCTCACTCTGATACCACTAAATAAAAAACAATTAATCAATAAATATCTAATTATAGATTCAGCAGTTCTGAGAAGGCCTCAGAGGTTCCTTGGAGAAAAATAAGTGAAGAAATAACATCATGAAGTACAAGGAACACACTAAACAAGTCTGACATAAATACAGGCTAAGAGACAACATTCAGCCCCAATATATTGATTAATTGGGCTGAACAGAAATGCAAGCCACACATTTATTTATTTTATTTTTTTTAAACTATCTTAATATTCTTTTCACGTGACAGTTATGCTCTATTTTGAGATGGTCTATCACACGTTTTGCCAATAAAACCTCAAAGCTTGTTGTTGTGAGATGATGAAATGTTAAAAAGGTCAAGAGGTACAGTACGGACACTTTTGCAAGATACTGTAAAGCTGTCACTTCCTTAAGCGTCGCTGGATGTTTTGAGCTGCTGCAGTTCAGCGTTGTCTTTGGGAATCCTCCGTTTCTTTTGGAAGACCGCAGCAATCTCCTCAAACGTCTTGCCCTTGGTCTCAGGAACCCGGAGATAGATAAATATGGTGAAACCAAGAAGCAACACGGCAAACAGAACAAACACGTAACAGTCCAGCCAAGCCTGGAGAGGAATGTCAGAGAAACCAAAATTACTGTCGTTGTTTGATCTTATGACACTAAGAGAGAGATCCACACTAGCTTACAGTCCATTGCATAAGCTGGATTCAACTCCCTACCTGTATGTATGGAAAGGTCATGCCTATGATGAAGTTACTGGTCCAGTTGCAGCAACCTGCCAGGGCGATGGCGGCCGGCCGAGGCCCTTGGCTGAACAGTTCGGCCACTATGAACCAAGGAATGGGACCAGGACCAATCTCAAAGAAACTCACAAAAAGGAAGATGGATACCATGCTGACATAGCTCATCCAGGAGAAGTCATTCTGGAGAGAAAAGAGTAGCTCTTCAATGTTCTAATTTTCTAAGATGCAGAATTTTGGGTTTTCATTATCTGAAAGGCACAATCACCAAACCTACCAGTAATAAAGACTTGAAATACTCTGCTCAATAAAATTAGAGGAACACTTTGAAAACACATCTCTCACACACATGATCTCAATTGGGGGGGGGGGGGGGGGTCATGATGTATATTTATAGTGATATGGGATGGATAATATGTTAGGAACAAAAGGATGCCATATAGTTTGATGAAAATGAAAATTATCAACAGATAGAGCACTTAATCCAAAGGCACTGAGAAAGTGAAACTGAAAAACTGATGCAGTAGGATTGTCCAATTTGCTCTAATATCATTGCAGCAACTCAAACGGGTAATCAGTGGTTTGTATGGTTGCCAAGTGCTTGTCTGCAGGCCTGATGATGCGAGGGCTTGGTCCTTATGAGATCACGGATGATGTCCCGAGGTACCACCTTCCAGATCCTGAACAGGGCATTAGTGAGCTTCTGGACAGTCTGTGGTGCAATCTGGTGGCGTCGAATGGACCTAAAGATGATGTCCCAGAGATGTTCTGGTGGATTTAGGTCAGTGGAGTGTGGCAGACACTCAATGGTATCGATTCCTTCAGCCTCCAGGAACTGCCTACATACTATTGGCACATGAGACCTTATCATTCACCAGGAGGAACTCAGGACTTACTGCACCAGTGAAGGGCCTAACAACGAGTCTAAGGATTTAATCCCAATACTTAATGGCAGTCAGCATGCCATCGTTTATCCTGTACACGTCTGTGCGTACCCCCATGGATATTCCTCCCTAGACCAATCAAGCTCAGAAATGTTCCAGGCAGCATAATAGTACCAGCTTCTCCAGACCCTTTCACATCTGTCACATGAGCTCAGAGTGAACCTGCTCTCATCTGTGAAAAGAACAGAACCTGCCACTTCTGCCACATCTGGCGTTCTCTGGCAAATGCCAGTCGGGCTCCCGAGTGTTTGGCAGTGAGCACAGGGCCTACTAAAGGATCTTGGGCCCTCAGGCCTCCTTTATGAAGTGTGTCTCTAAAGGTTTAATCAGAGACATTCACGGCAGTGGCCCACTGGAGGTCACTTTGGGGGGCTCTTGCAGTACTCGCCCGTTCCTCTTTTCACAAAGGAACAGATACCGGTCCTGCTGATGGGTCAAGGACCTCCGACGGCCCTGTCCAGCTCCCCTAGAGTAACTGCCTGTCTCCTGGAATCTCCTCCATGATCTTGACACCCTGCTGAGGGACACAGCAAACCTTATGTCAATGGCACATATTGATGTGCCATCCTGGTGGAGTTGGATTGCATGTGTAACTTCTATAGGGACCAGTTATCACCTCATAGTACCAGTGGTAACTCTGACCCTAGTCAAATGCAAAATTACTGGTAAGTAGCACACAAAAAACAGGGAGAAAATATCTGTGGCCTCCACATGCAAAACATTTCCTGTTTTTGAGGTTGTCTCATTGTTGCCCCTCCAGTGCACCTGCTGATCATTTAATCAACACCACTAATGAACAGCCCCCTCTACTACTGAATTGACCTGATCAACACCAGCTGAATTGACTTGATATCAGTGTCTAATTAAAAAAAACTGCCTTTAATTGTTTGGACAGTATGTGTCACTCTGTATGTAACAAATCTACATCATCTGCCCAAATGAGTCACTTTCTAAAATAAACGACAAAAAAAAAAACAGTTTTGCTGACATTCTAAATTTTTAAGCTGTACTCATATATTAGGCAAGGCAATTTTATTTATAAAGCACTTTTCAGTAACAAGGCGGTTCAAAGCGCTGACAAGACGATTCAAAGTGCTGATTAGTTTGCATCTGTGTCTCATGACCGCCTGCCGACGCCAGTTTTAGCTGAGACGGAAGATCTTACACCTGGCTGAACAAACCTGGAATTTGAGACCCACTGTCATGGCGACGGCGCAGCAGCACATCCCTCCCAGACCGACCAGAGTCAGCGTACGCCTGCCGGTTCTGTCCACCAGTGCAACCTGGGACAGAGCGGGCGTATTTAGAGACAGAACAGGAAGATCCAACACATGTTCCCGGTGTTGCGTATATGCAAGTGAATTACTCACAGACACCAGAGTGAAGATTGTGTTGATGACTCCCACTCCTATTGTAGCATAGACTGGCTGACTGACACCAGCTTGGGCAAAGATGGCTGTAGAGTAGTAGAAGATCTTGGAGAAAAATGCACAAAGGACGAATAGATTATCCAACATGCTAAAGTCGCGGTTTAGTGGTTTGAGTGAGGTTGATAGGAAGAAGTGGTAGAAATGTAGGCATTTCCCTCCCCCGAATACTTTATTACTCACTGCGTTAATGCCGGACAGCTGCTGTGAAAGGTGCATCATGAGGGCAACAATCAGCTGCTGTCTGTATACAGAGGAGAAGATCTAGGACAGAAAGAGGAGACAAAAATTGCATGCATCCATTCATCGGCCACATACATCCCATTCAGTTGCGCGTTAACACAAACAGCAAATCAGTCAACCGCCTGGCAGCAGCTTTAGCATTTAGAGACGTTGACGAGGATTCGCTGAAGTTAAAATGCAGAATCAAAATGTTGAAGGACAAATGTCTCTCAGAGTTACCGAGAACGGTTGAAAAGAGAAAATAGCTAATGAGTGGCCGTTGTGTGGACAAAATTGATGTTTTGATTTCAGAGGACAGAGAAGAGTTAGGAAACGTGTTGGAGATGAAATGCAGGCGACGGTTGCTCGTATAGCCACTTGTTACAACCGATATATGCAAAATGTCATCTGTCTTTGCACAACAGGTCAAACAGCGGCAGAAGACTACGCCGAGCATAGTCTGTCAGCTAAAAACAGGAAACTGAGGCTACAATTTACACTGGCTGAACAAACTGGATCAAAACAGACTGGAAAAATGATAATCAGTCTCAATGTTAGCAGCAACATTCAGGATGATGGGGTCAGAATTTGGTTTAAACAACATAAAAGCATAGCTCCATCATGATGACAGCAGTTCAGGATGTTGGTGGTGGTGAAATGGTGCTGAGGATATTATCTTTTTTGCCACACTTTGGCTCTCCAACAAGCAATTCAGCATCGTTTAAAGATTATTGTTGCCGACCATGTTCATTCACCTATGAACACAGTGTACCCCTCTCCGATTGCAACTCCAAGCCGGGTTATGTGGAAATCAGCAGGGTAATGTGGAAATATAGTGGAACGAGATTCACATCATGGGGGTGCCGTCGAGAAATTTTCAGCATTTGCGATATCGTCATAGTAACATGATTCATTCTCTGAGAACACCTTGATTAATCTTTGCCAGAATCATGCAGTTCTGTAAGTGAAAAGGGCTCCAATGTAGTTCTAGAAAGATGTGCCTAATGAAGTAGTCCGAGAGTGCATGTTTTTAATTAAATTAAAGATAATGCAATGGGCTGGGCTGGCATCAAAAATCTACCATGACAGGTCAAACTCCAAAAACCAAAGTTTAATCCCAGACAAGGATGTTATATGTTGTAGGGGATATCAGACAGGTGATTGGGAGGCCCAGCCCAGTCCCAAAGTCCACAAAAGCAAGTGCAACACAGCAGAACTTTGACTGGAGATACAAACTGTGGGCGTGCAAACACAAACTGACAGTAAACAAGTTGCATTATGGATTAAACAAATCTGCTGATAATCAACTTGTAATAGGAAAATATGTGAAAAA